>NC_053028.1:642255624-642478539 GCF_003073215.2 Triticum urartu | reverse complement strand
GGTGCCTCCGCTCCCTCCCACGCCTCCTAATGGTCTTCCTAATGGTGCTCCTCCCCGCGACCCGTCCTGGTGGCGGATCTGGCATCGCCTCCGCCGCTCCTCCTCCTCGTCGTCCCCGGCGCTGCCCGGTGCGGCGCGTTGTAACACCCCGGATATGATTTACCCAATATGTACTCCAACTCTTGCCATTTCCGGCGTTAAGTTATTTTATTTTCTTGGGTTCGGGTTTCTGCCTCTGTGTGTTGTTGTCGTTGTCATGCATCTCTTATCATGTCATCAGGTGCATTGCTTTTGCATACGTGTTCATCTCATGCATTCGAGCATTTTCCCCGTTGTCCGTTTTGCATTCCGGCGCTCCGTTCTCCTCCGGTGGTCATTTCTACCTTTCTTTCGTGTGTGGGGATTAAACATTTCCGGATTGGACCGAGACTTGCCAAGCGGCCTTGGTTTACTACCGGTAGACCGCCTGTCAAGTTTCGTACCATTTGGACTTCGTTTGACACTCCAACGGTTAACCGAGGGACCGAAAAGGCCTCGTGTGTGTTGCAGCCCAACACCCCTCCAAGTTGGCCCAAAACCCACCAAAACCCTCTCCATCATCTAGAGCGTTCGATCACGATCGCGTGGCCGAAAACCACACCTCATTTGGACTCTCCTAGCTCCTCCTATGCCTATAAATAGACCCCCTCCAAAATTCCCGTTCTTCTTCCACCGAAACCCTAAAATTTTGTCTCCTCCGCCGCTGGACGTGTCCACTCCCGCCGGACACGCCCCGCGCCGCCGCGCCCGGCCACTCAGGAGCCGCCACATGGCCGGCCGCCTCCTCCCACCGCCGCGGCCCGCCCGGCCCGCAGCGGGCCCCCGAGGCCCACGCCGCCTACCGCCTCCACCGGCTCACCACGCCGCCCGCACCGCCGCTCTCCTCGATCTCCGGTCGCCGCCTCGCCCGCCGGCCGCCGCCCCGCCGGATCTCCTCCGGCGCCGACCTCCGCCGCCTCCCGGCCCACTCCGCCGCCCGGCCGCGCCTCGCCGACCCGACGCCGCCTCGGCCTCGCCTCCCCTCGCCCGGAGCCGAGCTCCACCGTGGCCACCTCGCCGTCCGGCGAGCTCCGGCCTCCCCTACTCCGACTCCGGCAAACTCCGTCAACCATGCCGCTACACTCGGGCTGGATCTAGATCTGGAAATTGCCCGGTTGACTTTTGCCCCGAAAACCCTAGATATTTTGCATTCTTGTTCATGCTATATCTCCGCATCCATAGCTCCGTTTTGGGCATATAGCATATCAAAATGTTCGTATCAGAGAGCACATCATTTCATCTCATTGCATCATTTTCATTTGAGTTCATCTTGATGCCCGAAATGCTGTTAGAAGAGTGCTATTTGAGATAATTGTCAGATCTGCTGCTCCAATTAGATATTTATCATTTTTGCCATGATTATTGTGTGCATGATATGCCCCTGAGCTCTTCATGAGTTTTTTTATATGTTTTGTCATCTATCCAGAGGTGCAACCCATGTATTTTTGTGATGTGTGTGGTGACTAGCACAAACTTGCAAAGTGGAGCATTCGTTAATGCTGATTTCAGGGACTTAGCAATTCCACTAAGTCCTTGAGCTCTTCATCTCATATGCCATATGTTCATGTTGTTTCCTAGTGATCCGTGCCTCTTTTGAGGGTGATCAGTAAGGATGTTTTGTTGATCCATGTCTTTGTTTGGAATTATGGAGCACCCTAGCTTGAGTCAATCGAGCTCTACTTTTGTCATTTCGTGAATCTGGGCAGATTGTCTACTTGTTAGCAATTTTGCCGAGGATGTTGTAGTTGATCCGTGCATGCTATGTTATTGTTCTTGCCATTCTAGCTTGTATTTTGTGTATTCCTGATGGGTGCATGCTTAGATTTTCATGACTTGCTCTGTAGTGAGTGCATCGAGCTCGTAAACATGCCTACTTGATATCTGTTTCAGCATGCTCCAGTTTTTCACCAAGTCTGAGAAGTGATTATGTTTTTGCCATGTTCATATGCTTGCAAATGTATTTTCCGATCCCTTTTGGCTCAAGGTCACTAAGGGACTTTTGTTAAGCTCTTTGAGTAGCTCCATGCCATGCTTTACTTTGCCATGTTTATGTCCTGCAGCATATAGTTTTCATGCTCCGAAGAGTGCTATCTGATCTGAGATTCCAGACAAGTGTTAATTTCACTAAGTCTGAAATCTGTTTACCAAATGCAGTTTTGCCATGCTTGTTTGAACCTGTTAATGGATGAATTGGACGTAGCTCAGTGCTAGTCTTTTGTTAAGCATCATGAGAGGATCCCTGCCATGTATTTTGTTGCCATGTTTGAGTGCTGTAGCATGTTCATCTTGTTGCATTTAGATGGCTACTTGCTGTAAATCGCAGAAAGTGGCCATATTTGAATTGCTTGCCATTCCCAAACCGTAACTCCGATTCCGGCGTTCTTTATATCGTTTTCAAGCGATTTCATCTCATCTTTCCAGTGGCACACTTGGATTTCCAAGTTGAGTCCAGATTCATGCATTCCTTGTCAAATCTTGCATATGCATCACATATTGCATCCCGCATAGCATACCATGTTTGCATCATATTGTTTGAGCCTTGCACATGGTTGATTGTGTCCTTGTTGCTTGTTTGTCTTGTTTGGGTAGAGCCGGGAGATGAGTTCGCTAACGAGGAGCCTGTTGAATTTGCTTTCGAGGATCAAGTCAATTCTGACAACTTTGCAGGCAAGATGATCATACCCTCGAAATCACTACTATCTTTGCTTTGCTAGATGCTCGCTCTTTTGCTATGCCTATGCTACGATGCCTACCACTTGCTTATCATGCCTCCCAAATTGCCATGTTCAACCTCTAACCTACCATGTCCTAGCAAACCGTTGATTGGCTATGTTACCGCTTTGCTCAGCCCTTCTTATAGCGTTGCTAGTTGCAGGTGAAGATTGGAGACCGTTCCTTGTTGGAACATTATTTACTTGTTGGGATATCATTATATTGCCATGTTATCTTAATGCATCTATATACTTGGTAAAGGGTGGAAGGCTCGGCCTCTCGCCTAGTGTTTTGTTCCACTCTTGCCGCCCTAGTTTCCGTCATATCGGTGTTACGTTCCCGGATTTTTGCGTTCCTTACGCGGTTGGGTGATAATGGGAACCCCTTGATAGTTCGCCTTGATTAAAGCTTTTCCAGCAATGCCCAACCTTGGTTTTACCATTTGCCACCTAGCCTCTTTTTCACTTGGGTTTCCGGAGCCCGAGGGTCATCTTATTTTAAACCCCCCCGGGTCAGTGCTCCTCTGAGTGTTGGTCCAACTCGTCAGCCGCCGGTGGCCACCAGGGGCAACTCTGGGCTGGCCTACCGGAAGTTAAGACAATCTGAGTATGCCCTGAGAACGAGATATGTGCATCTCCTATCGGGATTTGTCGGCACATTCGGGCGGTGTTGCTGGATTTGTTTTAACTTGTCGAAGTGTCTTGTAGAACCGGGATACCGAGTCTGATCGGAATGTCTCGGGAGAAGGTCTATTCTTTCGTTGACCGTGCGAGCTTGTCATGGGCTAAGTTGGGACTCCCCTTCAGGGATTTGAACTTTCGAAAGCCGTGCCCGCGGTTATGGGCAGATGGGAATTTGTTAATGTCCGGTTGTAGATAACTTGAACCTTAACTTAATTAAAATGAATCAACAATGTGAGTTACCGTGATGGTCTCTTCTCGGCGGAGTCCGGGAAGCGAACACGGTGTTGGAGTAATGCTTGCCGCAGTTGCTCTCTAGTTACTCGTTCGCGCTTTGCCTCCTCTTCTTGCTCTCTTTTGCGAACAGGTTAGCCACCATATATGCTAGTCGCTTGCTGCAGCTCCACATATTTACCTTGCCTTGCCTATAAGCTTAAATAGTCTTGATCGCGAGGGTGCGAGATTGCTGAGTCCCTGTGGCTCACAGATTACTTCCAAACCAGATGCAGGGCCTGATGTTTCCGCTCCAGATGACGCGCTTGAGCTCAAGTGGGAGTTCGACGAGGACTCACGCCGTTACTACGTGTCTTTCCATGATGATCAGTAGTGGTGCCCAGTTGGGGTGATCGGGACTGTGTCGCATGTTGGGTTATCTTTTATTTTTGCGCCGTAGTCGGGCCATGAGTGTTTGATTGTTGTAATGCTATTTATGTACTTTGTGTGACGTGGTGAGTGTAAGCCAACTATGTATCTCCCCTTTTATTATCTTTATTACATGGGATGTTGTGAAGATTGCCTAACTTGCGACATTGCTTTCAATGCGGTTATGTCTCTAAGTCGTGCCTCGACATGTGGGAGCTATAGCCACATCGAGGGCGTTACACGCGTCCTCCTCCTCCCACCCTCCCTTGTGCTCCACCTTGCCCGACCATCCATCCCCGTGGCCCTGGCTATCCGGCGTCCTCCCGGCAGCAGGACCTCGTCCCGGCCAGGCCTCCTCTCGGACTGGCCGTGATGGTGCCGTGGACCCTTGTGCATCCGGCTGTTTGGCGTCCTCCCGGCATCCGAGCCTCATCCCGGCCATGCCTCTTCTCGTGCTGGCTGCGGTGGGCTGATGGTGGCAGATTTGATTCTCCCCTGGCTCGATCTAGTCCATGATGGTTGTCGGCGGTGGCGGAGTGTCCGGCGGCGCCCGTCGTCACCTCCCCTGGTGCTGGGTGCGGCATGGTTTCTGCGTCTTCGATTCCCGATCCGCTGGTTTTGGGATTGCACGAACTTTGGCCGGGGCGAAAGCCCTGATCGTATCACCGATGCTGGCGGCATCAACACCTGCGGGTGTCGTTTCCTTCTTGAAGGCGCCGCCATGGCCTTTTCTCCGTGCCCCTACTCGAGTATCAGGGGAAACCCTAGATCTAGTTCACTAGATCGGACGGCGGCTGCGGCTTGTCGTTGTACCCTTCATGAAGGCGTCGTCTTGCTGCTCGTGCTATGTTCGGTGTTGTATTCGAAGATTGTAGACGCTTTGCTGGTCCGGGTTGCTCCTCGCGGCGTGGGCATCCGGGGCGCAATATACGGCCTCGACGACGCTCTCTCCATGGCTTCTCCTCCTAATCAGGCCTGGTCCTGCACCCCACTTGTCGATCCTCTAGGTGCATAGGTGGGAGGTACGTTGATTCGGTCCGGCCTGGAGTTGTGATTGTGCGATGATAGTGCTCGGGTCGGTCGTGACGCGGTCTAGATGCCTTGTATCTCGTCTCTTTGCCTGTCGGCTGGAGCTCGAGCTAGGAGAGCTTTGTGCTGTGTGTATCTCTCTTTGTTTTTCTCACACCTTGCGTGGTGCTCTTACTATTTTCTCATCTATGTCTCTGTTTGTTCTCTCCTACCTATCAATGAATGATACACAAGCTTTGCGTATTCGCAAAAAAAAAACAATCACAATTCGTACCCCACCTTTTCTTTTCTTTATGAAACTTCACTTCGTACCCTCTGTTTCTCTTCCTTTATCAAGTCTCCCTTCCTTTCACTTCCTCTGTCTTTCAGTCACAGTGCTAGCTGCTTTAGTTCTACCAACATGCAACGCCTAATATTCCCTCCAGATAGTTGTATTTCTTTGATAGAATTTTCGCCACTAGACAAGAGACATGCGGTTGAACTTAAACTATAGCTAGTTGAGTCGGCATGGGAGGTATAGGGACACCAGCTGTGGGAAGTTGAACATGCGTACTGCTCGACCCTCTTGCCTATGTTAGCATGATCGACAAGTGACCGAAGCAAATTACATATTAGAGAAATCGCGCTCCACTGTGTCGTGGGTGCCCCTTCATGGCAATATGATCCCAAAGCTGATTTGGCCTATATTGTACTCATTTTTTATATAAAAGAAATATACTAATATCATGAGGATACTTATTACATTCGGTCTTTGTATCAGGAAGATGTCCACATGCTTCAAGGATACACCCAGTCAAAAAACAAAAAACAAAAACAGAAGAAAGAAAAAAGTCCCCGCCTCGGTGATCAATCACTAGCAGCATCGCACTATAACCACCACCAGTGACAACACCTAGATTACAAAAAAAGTTCTTCAAAAGCAACGCCTCCAAGAGAAAACAATGGACAAGCGTTGTCGTTACCCGATCAAAGATCTTCGGTTTTCATCCCGGAGAAAGTCCGAATTCACCCAAGAACAATGCATTCAACAAGTCCATTGCCAAGTACAACTAATAAAGGCTTGACCTTGGGATTTCACCCTGCAAATCGAGACTCGGTATTCGAGGAGCACCATCAAAAATGCAGTCGTCCAGTGCTGCCGCCCCGCTTGCCGAGGCCGCTGTTACAAGTCACCAAACACCCGGCACAGTATTCATCGCATACAATACACCCTTCCACCGAAGCTTGAAGACCAACAATCGCAACCGTCATGACTTTCTCCACCTTTATCAATGTCTTGAGAATCTTGACTTAGACATGTCTCATGACACCAATAAGAAAGCGAAGCTTAGCACCGTGCCCTCTTAAGGCCGTGATGGCTGATAATATGAGTGCGCGCGACTAGAGCCTTTCTGATCTAGATATCCAGGGCGACATACGCCAATCCGTATAGATCTCTGACAGGGAAGAATGGAACTCGTCTGCGGCCAGATCCAAGAGGTCGTCATCCGACGAAGAAGAGGGCTAGGGACAAACCACAACTGCTGCTCCGCTAACTCCACAAGCCGACAACCACGGCAACACTCCCCCCCCCCCTCGCGTCTCACCCCGCCCTTAGTCCACCTCACTCAAGCGGCCAGATCGGCCTGAGCTACTACCAGATCATTGTAGCCGGTGACTCGATCGCCAGCAAGCACACCACCTTGATGCCTAACATGCCGTCGCCATGCTGCCATCGTGGACGAGTTCCGACGCACCGCCGTGCTGCAGTGCTCACCGCCAGCGCTACATACCGGCCCAGCCGCCTCAGCCCGCGCCAAAGCCCCATACGAGGAGACAAGACCACCCCGCCGCCGATGTGGTTTCTCCCGGTCGCGCCCGCTGCCGGCGGCCAGGGATGGGAGAGGGGAGAAGGGGGATCGCTAATGGCGGCGGCTAGGTTTACCTCCCGTGACATGCGCGCGGGCCGCGTCGCGGGAGCGAGGGGAGGGGAGTCCATATTGTACTAATATTCTTCAAACATTGATGAACCTATGCATTTTTGTTTGTTTGAGGTTGCTTTTACAACAGAACGTCTATCTTGTGGCCATTTAATTTTGCTTTTAAATTCCAATGCATTATGCAAAACATGTTTCTACTGGCCAGACAAAAATAAAATCAGCCACCACCAGGGTTAATCTGATTAGGATCGTGTTGTGCTGATTGCTTATATTCATGATGTGGCCCGTTTCAACAATTTTTACTACCAAAACAAATCGATGTGTCAAGCCTGCCGTTCCCTATCCCAAGTAGAAAGCAGATAGCCTACATGTTACATTCTCTGTAATTCGTATGTTGATAAATGATAAACTGATTTGAAATACTGAATGTTCATGAAAGCAGTTCTCTTTCTGCGGAGCATAGAAATTCATTCTGTTGAGTATTGAAATACATACAGACTTGTGATGAAAAACTATAAGATGGTATAGGTGCTCATTTGAGATGACTATTTTTTCACGGGAAAACTTCTGATCTATTTATCTTTAATCATGATAGTACAACAAACATCAGAAATAATAAAAATTACATCCAGATCCGTAAACAACATAGCGACGAATACAAGCACTGAAGCGAGCCGAAGGCGTGCCGTCATCGCCCTCCCTCGCCAGATTCGGGAAAAACTTGTTGCAGTAGACAGTCGGAAAGTTGTCGTGCTAAGACCTCATAGCACCAACACACCAGAACAGCAACCGCCGCTAATGAAGAGTAGCATAAATTGCAAGGAACTAATCTAAAGACACACAAACGTAGACGAACGACGAACAGATCCGAGCAAATCCACCAAAGACAGATCTGCCGGAGACACACATCCACACGCCCATCGACAATGCTAGATGCATCGCCGGGACGGGGTCTAAGCAGGGAGAACCTAATTTCGTCTTTAGGAAGCCGCATGTAAAAACGAGCCCACCCACCGACAAGGGCGATTTGGGATGATTATGGACTAGATGAAAGATGATTTAGTTGTTAAAAGAGAAAGGAAAACAAGCTGATGTTAAATAGTGAACGGTAGTGCATTTCCTACTTTCCAGACCCTTGTGTATGTAGTATGTGCTTACCATTGCAGTGTCAGTTTTCTCACAGGTTGCCCGGAGTAAACAAGGTATGGTACACATTAGCACACTATTACTAATAATTTAAAAATACAATTGCCCACTGGATACAGATCCGAATTTTATTCTACTATATTTTCGCCGTTTATGTCATCTTCCAAAAGAATGTATTGCCAAAAGAACTGCTTTTAAAGATTTATATTTGTATTAATATAGTTGACAGTTAATGACTTCACGTTTATATGGTTTATCCGTGCAATTGTATGGCTGATGCATAAGAAGATAATGTGTTAATTACGTCGATTTTCCATTCCTGCTAGAAAACATAATGGCACTGGTACATTGAATGGATGCGATGTTTATCTGAAGGCTATGGAGATATATGTCAGGTGGTTTGCACTGCATTCGTCGTTTCCTTTTTCTCCGGTGCACAAATTTGGGCGGATGAGGCATGAAGACTTTGTGTTGGGGCGTGTAGCTGTAATCCCTCGTTGAGGTGTGGCGTGACGGAGGTGGTGTGTAGGGGTAGTGCCAGTGATGCTAGTTGGTTGTGTGTATGACCTGGGCATGGTTGCTCAACGGTGGTGGCGATGGAAAAACGCGTCCGTATATTTCAAGAAATAGGATTTTCTCCTTCCATGATAAAGAGATACACTCTATTCCCACTCGCTATTAGAGCATCTCCAGCGGCGTCCTCAACAGGCCCTTCTAGACCACTTTTTCGGTGCCGGCGTCAAAAAAACATTCCAGTCATGCCCCCAGGACGTCGAAAAACGTCGGTTCGGCCCGTTTTTGGGCCCGGTGGTCGCAGGCCGAACCCGGCGCACTGGGGGGCGATCGGGGGCTCCGGCGCAAGGGAAAAGCACGGCTGCCGACACCGTCAGGTGAAAAGTCAAGTCTTTCTTTCCCGACTCGCCTCCCACCCCCCGCGTTCTCGGGCGCCACTAGCTGTATCCCGGCGCCGCCCACTGCTCTTCCCCGCTAGATAGCCAATCCCCGCCGAAAAATAGCAGAGGTTCGCTGAGGCAGCCCCTCCACTAGCAGCTGGGCGTTTCCGGCCACCGTTTCCTGCCGCGGAGGGGCAGATTAGCGGCGGGTACACGCCCGCCGGGAGCAAAGTGTTCGGAGATTTGCCTGCCTCGGGGATGGACTCGGATGACGAGGAAGCGCTCGCCGCGCTGCTAGAGGAGGAAGCCGAGGCCGACGTCCAGGAAGAAGAGCATCTCATGGTGCTCGCTGCCCTCGCCCAGCTGCTAGCGAGCAATGAAAAGCCGTGACGAGGTGGCTCGGCGCCGGGTCGGGTGAAAGCAAAAAACCGGCATCGTCTCGAAGGCTACTGCATGCTCTACTCGACTACTTCACCGACGCTGCACTGCACGGTGACAAAACTTTTCGGTGCCATTATCGGATGAGCCGAAAGCTTTTCCTCAGGATTGTGAATTCCATCCGGGAGTTCGACAGCTACTTAAGTGCAAGAAGGATTGCACCGGCAAACTTGGATTCACCTGGATCCAGAAGTGCACGACAGCGATGAGGATGCTTGCATACGGAGCTCCCTGTGATTCGCTCGACAACTGTGGGCGCATGGCCGAGTCCACCACCATTGAGTGTTTCTACAAGTTTTGTCGGGCAATCGTGGCAGTGTTTGGACCGCAATACTTGCGAACACCCAATGCGAAAGCACTGCTCGGATCCTAGCACAGAATGTAGCAAGAGGATTTCCTGGGATGCTTGGAAGCATCGACTGCATGCATTGAAAATGGAAGAACTGCCCATTTGCTTGGCAGGGGATGTACAAAGGCGCCAAAGGCGGTTGCAGTGTGGTACTTGAGGCGGTGGCCACACAGGACCTCTGGATTTGACACTCCTTCTTTGGTATGCCAGGAACTCACAATGACATCAACGTGCTGCCACTATTAGGGAAAACGTTATACACAGAATTTTAGCAGTAGCGCTTGTTAAAAGAGCACGCTACTGCTAGACAGTAGTAGCGCGTGCAAAATGAGCGCGCTGCAGATGGACATATATCAGTAGCGCGTCTCAGCGAAAACTCACTACTACTAAAATTCCAATCACTTAGCCGATGGACTACACATAGTAGTAGCAATCTTCCAAAAACCGCGCTACCGCTAATAAACTTATAGCAGTGCGTTTATGCGTAAATTGCTACTGCTAACGAAAATAAAATAAAATGAAAAACGAATAGAGAAGTAAATGAAAATGAAAGAAATAGAAAAAGAAGAAAGTAAAAATATAAAATGTAAAGAAAAATAAATGAAAAAGGGGAAGATGATGAAGACGTAGTAGTAGCGCGCTCTCTGAAACGCGCTATAGCTAACTTAGCTATAGCGCGTTTTCTGTAATGCGCTACCGTTACTTTTGACTTAACCAAAAACGGTTTCCCCCCGGCCCCCACTTCTCCCCCAAATTGATCCCTCGCCCCACTTCGCCTCCATCTCCCCCACTTTGCCGTTGCCCTACTTCACCGCCGTCTCCTGTCGGCGTCGACGCCGCGCTCATCCTCACGGCCGCCGCCCGAGGCCGCCCAGCCTCACCGCCGCCGCCTCTCGGGCCGCCCTCGACCTCACCGTCGCCTCCCTCGACCTCACCGCCGCCGCCCTCGACCTCACCGCCCTCGAGCCTGCCAGGACCGCCGCGTCCCGATCCTGAGCCCACCCTCGCCGCCCCTGCCTCCATCGCCGAGCACCTCCCCGCCACCGTCTCTCCCCTCTCTGTAAGCCCCCCACCCATCATTTTTAGTTAATAGATGTTAATGTTAAGTAGTAGATAATGTTGATGTTTTTAGTTAGGGTAATAATAGACGATGTTAAGTAGTAGATAATGTAGATGTTAATTAGTTCAGTAGGGTTTAGTTTTTGAATTGAGTTTGTTTAACTAGATGTTAATTAGGGCAGTAGGGTTTAGTTTAGAGTAAAGTTTAGTTCAGTAGTTAACAAAATATAATATATATATTTGGTTTTTGAATTTAGTTTGAGAGAGCATGAGATTTGTGTAGATTTTCTTGAAGTGTGAAATACTAGGACATGCAAATTTGAAGTGGTCAGGATATATGCAAATTCCTCAATTGTGTTTGCCCATGTTTCGATTGTGCCCAAGTAGCCTTTTGTTGTTTCCAGGGAATGAAGCTGAGTGGCCTATGTTTTGCCAGAATGTTGATTCATTTCCGTTCCGGCAAATTTCAGGTTCTCGATTTGTCCACTTTTTAGCAAAGGTCATGCCGAAATTTTTCGTGAATTTCGGCATGACTTGTGCTACAAACTAGGACATATCGAGTGCCCGGGATTTGCCGCACCAGGAAGGAGTCAACGTTCCTGCAAAACATAGGCATTTTGTATGTCATTATTCATTTTATTAGGTCTAGAATTAATTTACTAGATTTAATCGTAGGAAACATGGCTAGCAACGATGAAGGACAGGGTTCTAGTGATTGCGACGACGTCTACCTGGCGGCATACAAATTTTTGAGCCTTGCCGACGATCAACCGATGTTACTGGGCCCACCGGTCGCATCGGGGACTGAGACCGACACGCAGACCAGCGCTGAGACTGAGACCGGCGCTGAGACTCAGACTGGCATCGAGACCGGCGCTGAGACTGAGATCGGCGCTGCCTCGGGGAGCGGAGCCAATATAGAACAGAAAGCAAAGAGGCGACGGCTTCCTAACAAGCTCAGGACTACTAGACTGGTGGTCACGGAGGTGGACGACGGCAATTTTGAGCCAAACGTGCCCGAGGAAGCGTGCGCATGCTACGACAATCAAATTGGCTGCATCATACGGATAACCGCCACCATCAACGACGAGAAACTAAACAAGTTAGATAATATGAGGCCCTCCCTCCTAAAGAAGCTGCACTAGATATTCTTGTTCCCGGGCCGAATGAAAAGGATTATAAAGATCCAGATAAGGACCCGACAATGAAGAAGATAAACAAACACGCCATGAGCAAGTTTAGCGACGCGTTGGCCGCCTGGAAAGCAAGGGCGAAATATCGGATCTTCAACGAAAAGGAACCCTACTCCGAGATTGTAAAGGATAATCCGACAATCACGACAGAGCACTTTGAAATATTCAAGGCGACTTGCGAGGCCGAAGATGCCAAAAAAAGTCTGAGTACATGAAGGGGCTTCAACAGAAGAACGTTGGGTGCCACCGCCTCGGAAGCCGTGGTTACGGTGGGAAGAGGTCCATATGGGCCAAGGAGGACGCGGAACCCGTGAGTCTGGGCATTCCAGACCCCTTGGCAGAGTTCACCGTCCCGCAGGAGCGTGACGTCCTCAGGGCCCGGCATCGTTGGGACCTAGTGAAGAAGGTTTTCAAGAAGAATGCGGTCACGACGGAGTTCATTAGACTGCTGGTAATTTTAGTTTCTGATCAATTCGATCGCACATTAGTCATATTTGTAAATGATCCTTGTGCCTTTTGCAGAGAGAGCAGCACATGATTGCGGCCGAAAGCGACTCGCCGTCTGAGGCGTTGGCGAGGGCCAAGTGGGACACTCCATTCAACCGGGAATTGAACATATTGAAAGGACTCCCGGTGGAGACTCGACCATCGTATGGACGCGTGCATGGTGTCGGAGACGGCGCCACGTGGAAGAAGTACTACCGTGAGACCACGGAGGAGAGAAAGGAAAGGCGGAGGTTAACTAAAGAAAACATCAACAAGAAGGTTGAGATTGCGGTTGAAAATAAGTCATCTGAGACAGCCGCAACAGCGGTAGCTGCCGCAAAACAGGTGCTTGTAGATATGTCTACTACCTTGGTTCCGGCCGTTTTCAATTGGAGCAGGCAAAATCCAGAAAAAATGCAGCGGACTTTCCCCTTGCTGACTTCCTCAGGAGCAGCTCGACTAGCGTTGCACCAGCACCTGCTCCCGCACCGGCTGCTGCACCTGCTCCCGCACCTGCTCCCGCACTGGCTCCTGCACATGCTCCTGCACCTGCTCCCGCACCGGCTGCTGCACCTGCTCCCGCACCGGCTCCTGCACCGGCTTCCGCACCTGCTCCGGCACTGGCTCCGGCACCGGACATGCTCGGCGGTGCTTCGTCTTTGGCTAAGCTCGACGCCCTCACGGTATCTGTCACACCGGCCCCCCTTCAATCAATGTATAATCTCCCGTTTTCGTTGCCTTTCGGATGTCTCATGTCGTAGAATTTTCTTTGCAGGCCGACGAAACCCCATGCACCATATTGTACACCATCGGTGACCAGAAGGTGGGCATGGGGAAGGCGACGATAATGGAGCCGAAGGAACCATTGTTCCACAGTTGGCCGATCCCCCGGAAGTCTTCAAGGTTTCCGTGGCCAGTGTCAAACCGGGCCACAAGAATTTGGCTCCTCCGGTACTAGTGGGGGATGACGACGAGTCCCCACAGTGGTTTGGTGATTGTTGCAATGGGTGGGTCCTGTTGTGGCCAAAGAGTCTGCTTCGTCTGGAGGCGGCAGGGAGCACACCCACGAGCATGCAGTTAGGTATGAACATCAACACCTCGCCTACTCCATTAGTCACTGGTGACGTCACCATAGATGAGGATGAGGATGACGATGACACTCAAGAGTATGTCTATACTGGTGTCTACTTAGGGGTTGAGCGTCATGAGTCGGTGCCTGAATTGCCGCCTCCGGAGTCTGAACATATTATGGACAACCTTCCGGTAGTAAAGAACTCTAGGAAGAGACCGAGGAAAGGCAAAAAAGCTGCTTCTTTGATCCAGCCGCCTCAGTAGCCTCGGGTTCAAGACCGTATTGATATCCCCGGTGCGGCAAAATGGCATATCCCCGGTCAACCTACAATCAAGTGATTCCCTTAATGATGGATTCTATGTCCTACACCAGATGCTGGAGTACAGACGGGATCATCAGAACCTTCGCATGTCACCTACATCCGGCGATGCCCATATTCTGCAATGGGCCAAAGAACTTAGGATATATCGAGGATCATCGACTTCGAGCTGAGTTCTATCACATCCAGCGTGAACTTGCCCAAATCATCATGAAGGAGGTCGTCAAAAAAATAGGGATGTTCTATGAAGAAGGACAAATGTTGCGGGAAGACGTCCGAACACGCATAGCCGCTCAGCGTCTCGACCTGAAGCCTTTCACTAAGCTCGGGGACTATCTCCCTGACTTGGATGGATGGCACGACATGGAGAGATTGTCGATATATGACAATGTGTCCGTTTAGTCCATACTATCTGTATGACGAAACTTTGAATTATGCATGATGAAACTTTATTCATGATATAATTAAACCTCCTCCTCGACTAGCGAAGATCACTCTAGTTAGGGCATTTTGGGTACGATGAACTTTGTTATTTATGCTTATGATATGTTGCTTCTATTTTTGCCAAGTCTGTATCTTTCTGTTGCTCAACTATATATGTTGCATATCATCGACTCATGTGACGATGCAGGAGTATAGATCATCGATGGCGACGAAGTGCTACGCCAGGAGTATACGACGAGTGGCCGGAATGTCAGGCCCAGCACTACTAGGGAAAAGCCTAGCAGCAGTGCGGGTTTTCGGCCTTTTAGTAGCGCGGGGGCCGGCACTACTAATAAGGCGCTACAGCTAATGTATAGCAGTATCGCTGGTCCACCCGCGCTACTGCTACACAAGTGTTGCAGTAGCGCGCTTAAAGGAACCTCGCTACTGCTAATAGCTATAGCGCGCTTCCCCTGTGCGCGCTACTGCTACAACTGCGTTGCTGCTAACTTTTCTCCACTCGCTACTGCTAATTTTAGTAGTTTTTTGTTTTTTCGGCATATTTGTTTTGTATTTGAACAGGCTTTATAGAAGAATCTTTAGCACATACAAATGTCATCATGATACACATACAAATGCATGTGAGACCACAAATGTAATCATGGCATATACATACAAATAGTCTCGTCATAATCATCATCCAACACAAAGTGGTATCTTGTCATCATCTCGAAAATAGCGATACATGCAAGTCTCGAATACTTGCAACTACAACGTCATCCATCTAAACAAAGGTATATGCGAGAAGAGCTATCACTATGAGTGAGAGCGGAACTATGCAGTACATGAGATGGCGGTTACGAGTCCTCTCTCGCGCTAGCGTGAACCTCAAGTAACTAGCTTCTCCTTCTTGTCTGCTTTTGAAGCCTTTATGGCTGGCGTCCGAGAACCCGTTCACTTGCGCCTGACACTCATGCCACTCGTTGTACACCCCCGGAACCTTCCCTTTATACACGACATAGCAGTTCCATCTCGCCATCAAGAAACTAGGTACCTGTTAGAGATGCATGTTCATGAAGAGGATGTACAATCATATATATGCACCAAAATATACTAGAGAACACCGAAAAAGAAAGGGTTAGCAACTAGATGCAATATGCAGTATGCAAATTAATTAACTAGAGGTACGCAGGTCATCGTACGCAAACTAACAAAGTAGCGTTACGCAAGTTCGGCAGGGATCATGGACATCACAAAGTTGCATTGCTACAAATAGTATACAAGTTCAACCGGCACATATCATCATCATCGGCATCATAAATCACTAGAAGTTCCGTCCTTCCATATCATCGAGGATGGACCCTAGCTTCTTGAACGGCGTGAGGTCTAGACGTTGCATGCCTATGCGAGTTCGGATGTCAGCTCGTGATATAGGGCCGTGGTGGAACATCCCCTTCTCATCGACGACTTCTTTCATGATGATCGTCGCAATGTCACTTTGGATGCGAAAGAAGTCATCTCTAAGTTTATAATCCGCTTCTCCATGAGATTCTAGCCACTTGTGGATATGATCATCATTTCTGCTTCTCATGCGAAGCTTTTGGTGATCTGTGTTGAACTGAATCATGAGATGGAGGATGTACAATCCATCCTTCTTGCTTGGTTTTGGGACTTGGATGCAGGAGAAGTTAGTTTTATGCGCGAAACCCATCTTCTTGTTCCTTTGTTTCCTGATCTGCATGTGGCCACCTCTAAAGCTGAAGCCTTGGAGAGCATCATCTAGAATATTCATTATGTGGGTGTAGTCTTTTTTCTCGTAGTCTCTGGAAGGGTCAAAATACACGGCGTGGGAGACTTGCGGATAAAGAATGATAAGGACAACGCACCCGTTGCTGCGGGGAAAAGACACCTCAAATTATTCCCCATAGAGAGAGAAGGAATGATTGAAATGTATGAAAGGGTTGTTCGAAACTGACTTACTTTGGATGATAAGGCACGAGGAAAATTTCCTGGTCCTTATGCTGTACCATGAAGTTTTGAAGTTAGTCCCTAGCAGTTTCACGCTCAAAGTCGCCCAGACTCAAGAAAGACTCGTGCATGTAGTACGGATCCGCCACACAGATTTGCGAGACTTCTTCACTGTTCATGACAGAGCTCATATGTAGCGCAAAAAGGTGGACGATTGTAAAATCAAGCCGCCTTGTCAGAAACATCTCAAAGATATGGTCAAACCGCAGGAAGAACACCTCCGCGGGCCGTGTCTCGACGTAGCACTTCCCCTCAGGCACACGAGCCGCGTATGTCGGATATCCTGGATCCTTTGAGGCTAGTAGGCTTTTCTCAGTCGACAACACATGGTCGTGCAGTCTCCTGAGATCCCTTGATAGTGCCTCCAGCGGTTTCGGCGGTAGCATCGGCTCGCCCGTGAGATGGAACATGGCCGCACCTTTCACGGGTACACGCTCTTCAGAATGCATAGTTTGCTGCTATGTGATCTGGCTTGTTTGGAGAGGCAGCTATCTTCCCCGATCTCTTTCTCCCTTTTTCTTGGGCACACCTTCTAGACCCTTCCTTAACCCCTGCCCCAGTGTTCCTGGGCTAAGTACTGTACGACCCTCGTGCTGGGATAGTTGAGCCTGTGTTGAGGCGGCATCTTCAGGCGTGTCCTGTGAGGATTTCATGAAGAGACTTTTTGCAATCCCTGCTACGACCTTACTGCCCGGGCATATCCTCATTAGCAAGCTGATAGCCCGATTCGTCATATGGTTGACTCATCAATTCTATGTCACAGTCATACGCGTTTGTATTGAGGAAATCCATAGGGTCGACCTCCGTCTCATCATCCATTCTCTGTTCTACAGGACAAATTACATCAGCCAGCACTATTGCACCCCCTTCATCATGTTGTCCGCCGCTCTCACCCGGCACTACAGGAGCTGGTAATTGCGTAGGCGGGGTGGTGTTCTTCGCACATGCTTGTTGATGTGTGGTTATTGGTGTGCTCTCGACCTGCTCCAGACGAATAAGATTCTTCGGCCATAGCAGCACCCAACCCTTGCAGCTTCCAATCCGCGGCGGGGTCTCGTCGTCCGCTCCCACATGCTGTACTGGAGGAGGCAAATCCGCGTGCCCCGATTTCACACTGGACAAGCTAACCCTGAAGTGCCCAGCAGGGATCGGCTGGTTGTGGAACGTGGGTTGCAAGGGGTCCATTATCATCCCCTTTCCCACGTCCACCTTCTAGCCTTTGATCAAGTAGAGTATGGTGCACGAGGTTTCTTTCGCCTGCAAACACATATGTCTGTGGCGTAAAACATCCGAAAGGCAACAAAAATGGAATATTATATATATATATATATGTTGGTGCGACATGTAATTACCGTGACGACGTCGAGCTCAACCAAAGACGAAGGCCCACCAAGCGCGCCAGAGACTGAGGACGGGCTGCTATGAGCGGGAGCGGCTGCGAGAGGAGGCCCAGTTGCGTGAGCAAGTGATGGTGCGATGGTGTTGTTGTTCATGGAGTTGCTCCCGACGAAACTGGGCAACGGGAAATCATGTACCATCTTGTCTGGATTTTCCTTCGTCCAGTTGATGATAACTGGAACCAAGTTAGTAGCAAAATCATTTCTACAGGCAGTTACAGCTGCATTGACTGCCTGCTGTAGCAACTCATATTTGTCCTCGACTGCTTTTTTCTCGACCGCAAGCTTCACCTTCGCCTCGATGTCCGCCTGACTAAACTTCTTTTTCTGCTTCTTGGCCTCCGGGCCCTCGTTGTAAAACACCTTCCATGTGGCGCCATCTCCAGCACCGTGCACACGACCATATTGCGGCCGCTGGCCCAAAGGGAGTCCCTTAAGTTCGTTCAAGGCCCGGTTGAGAGGGGTGTCCCACTTGGGCCTCATCGGAGAAGTAGGGTTTTCGGCTGCAAGCTGGTGTTGCTTCTCCAGTAGTCTAATCAATTTCCTCGTGATCTTGTCCGTGTAAAAAACCTTTTTCTCCTTGTCCCACTTGTAGCGGGCCCTGATGAAGTCATGCTCCAAGGGGTTGGTGAACTTCGCAAAGGGGTCTGGGAGACCCGCGGCTTCACGTTCCGTGTCCTCCTTATCCCATATGGGCCTTTTACCGAGGTAGCCACGGCTTCCGAGGCGATGCTTCCTCGTGTTCCTTTGCTGAAGGCTCTTGAATTTCGCAGCCTTAGCCTTGGCGTCCTCGGTAGCGCAAGTGTCCTTGAACTTTTCGAACTCCTCTTCCGTAAGTGTCGGATTTTCCTCCAGAATCATGGATAGGGGTTCCTCAGCCTCAATAGCTCGTTTCACCCTCGATTTCCAGGAGGCCAAATCATTGCTGAACATTCCCATGGCGTGATTGTTAATCTTTTTCATCTTCGGATCATCCCACGGTTGTTCTATGTTATCATCCCGATCGGGGAACTTGAATCTCTTGTGCAACTTCGTTAGGAGCAACTGCGTCAAATGTTATTTACTCCTTAAGTCATCGTCATTGATGCTCGCGCATTCCCATAGGATGCATCCTACTTGGTTCCCATAGCACTTGTGAGGTTCTTCCGGCTCTAACGGCTCAAACTTTCCAGGTGCCATCTTTGTGATCACAAGTTGTCCAATCCCTAGTTTGTTAGGTTTTCGTATCCTCTGCTTCTTATGCCTCTTTTCGGTACCGGCATCAGCGCCGGTATCTTCCCCGACGGTACCTTCCCCACCGGTCTCGGTGCCGCCATCGGTGCTGGCGCCGTCGGTGTCGGTGTCGGCGTCAGTACCATCACCGAGGCGGACCTGCAAACCTTGCTTAGCAGTCAAAAAGTCGAGGTAGTCTTGTTCACCCTCATAATCCATCTCGTCTGCATCTTGGTCAGAAGGCCCAGTTTCTTCGTTGTTCGACGTGTTTCCTATGATTAAGTGTCCTGATTTATTTCTAAAAGTATGAATAAATGAGAAATGAGATAAAAAGGAAATCTATGTGCCAGCACTCGATATGCCAACTATGTAGCACAAATCATGCCTTTATTCATGGGAAATTTCGGCATGACCTTTGCTAAAAAAATGGACATATTGAGCGCCTGAAATTCACTGGAACGGAAATGAATCAACATTCCGGCGTAACATAGGCAACTCGAATCATTTACCAAAACATGACATGTCCAAAACATGACATATCCACATATCACATGTCTAGTTCAAATTTGCATATAAATTAACATAACTAAATAGATAACCTAATTAACATAACTAAAACCTAAGTAAATTAACCCTAGCTAGCAGAGAGAGAGAGGGGGGGTGGTTTACAGAGGGTGTAGGGCGAGGGGGCAGGCCCAACGACGGCCGAGGTTGGGAGGGGAGGAAGCAGAGGAGGGAGGCGAGGGCCGACGGGTCGGGGGCGAGTGCCGGCGCCGGGGGAGAGCGCGCCTGGGTCGGGGGCGGCGGGGTCGGGGGCGAGCGCGCCGGGGTCGGGGGCGAGCGTGCCGGGGTCGGGGGCGAGCGCGCCGAGGTCGGGGGCAGGGGCGGCGGTGCGACGGGGCCGGGGAAGAGAGAGTGGGGATTTGGGGGAAAAAAGGCGGGATGAAGCAGGGAGAGGGAGAATTTTGGGTTAAGTGGACGTAGCAGTAGCGCGTTTACACAAAACGCGCTACTACTATTACGAGCAGCTATAGCGATTTTCTGCAGAAACCGCTACTGCTACCTTGAATAGCTGTAGCTCTTTTTCACTAAAGCGCTACTGCTATAACCAGTTTCCCTTTTTTCTTTTCCTCAGCATAATAGGAACATATATATTACATCATTGGACCCTTGCATAATAATGGCTAAGTGTGTATACAAAATAGGAACATATATATATTACATCATTGGGCCCATGCATAATAATGGCTAATTAAGTGTGTATACAAAATAGGAACATATATATATATATATATATTACATCATTTGACCGATTCCTCAGCGCTGACGTTTTCGTTTTTGAGTCAGCTTCTTTCCCTTCTTGTTCGTCGAAGAATAATTGAGCCCCTCATTGTGAATTTGCCTTTTCCATGGAGTACGATTTTTCTTTGGTAATGTAGTATTGATTCTTCTTTTGACGTATACTTCATCATCATCGTCATCTTCCCTCATTGGGTTGCCGTACTGATCATAGTCTTCCTCGTTGGCGACTCCATCCATTCCAATGATGTTTCTTTTGCCTTTCCTCACGACAACACGACTGGGATTTCATGGGTCGGTTATGAAGAAGCATTGTGTCACGTGCTTAGCGTGTACCCATGGCTCGTTTTTTGCAATAGCGTTCACGGTAGCACTCTTGGCGTCGGGTATAGTCATGGTAGTGAAAATCCGGCTTTCTCTTTTGACATTCTTAGCCCATCTGACACGGAACATCGTCGTGTTATGCAGTCTAGAGTAGTCAAGCTCCCAGATCTCCTCGACCCTTCCATAAAATCGTTTAGTTGCGCCGTTGTCGCTGCCGGTCATGCATTCCATCGTCACCCCTGAGTTCTGATATTCATCACTTGTCCATATCTTTGGCCTCCGTGTAGAACGTGTATCCGTTGATATCATATGCCTGATAGGTTACGAGGTTGGGCGAGGGGCCTTGTGCTAAGGCGTATATTATCTGTCTAAGGGCAACAGGTAATATCTGTGTCATCATCACATGACAGTCATGAGACTTCATCCCGCTGAACCTTTTCTTGTCTTTGTCTAGATATCTACTTATCTTGCCACAGTAATCGGAACTAACTTTGACTCCGGTAAGGCACTTAAAGAATTGATTGATCTCAGCCTGACTTAAGGTGAAGCAAGAAGGGGGGCAATAATCCTCATTCTTTATTTTCTTGCCCTTCTTCTCCCGTGCCTCTGTCTCCGTCTCTGTCTCGTCTGACATTTTACGTGGCGGCATGTGCAGATCTTCCCTAATTTCCAAGTCTTGCAAGTATTTTCTTGCCTTCGGCCCATCCTTGGTCTTATCCGGCATGTTCATCAGTGTTGCGAGCAAGCTCTCAAGGACATTCTTACAGATATGCATTTGATCAAGGCAATGAGGTGTATCGAGTTTGTGCCAGTACTCCAAGTCCCAGAACACAGACCTCGTCTTCCATACCTTCAGCAGCGGCTCCGGCGCCTTTCTCATCATCTTTCCCGGCGCGGGGCACTCCTTCCAGTGTTTCAACAGCTCATCGATTTTGGCACCGCTCCGCTTACATGGAGGTCCTCGTTGCTCAGCGTGACCATTGAATAGATCACCACGGTTTCTCCACGGGTCGTCCTGTTCGAGCCATCTTCGATGCCCCATGTATACGATTTTCCCAGACCCGCCATCTTTCCTTGACGTTAGCTGCTGAGACGTCGTATCATCCATGCACCACATGCATTCGCAATATCCATGGCACACCTAGCCTGCCACATATCTGTAGCCAAGATAGTCATGCACTGTCGTGATCAGCGCGGCTCTCATGTTGAAATACTCGCCTTTGCTGGCGTCCCATGTCTTGGCCGGTGTTTTCCATAACGTGTCTAACTCCTCCTGAAGTAGCCCCAGATACAAATTAATATTATTTCCTGGTTGTTTTGGCCCTTGAATAAGCATGCTCATGTGAATGTACTTCGATTTCATGCACAACCAGGGGGGAGGTTGTACATCCATACAAACACGGGCTATGTGCTATGGTTGGTGCTCTGGTTGCCAAACGGATTCATGCCATCGGTACACGCGCCGAGCACGATGTTCCTTGCATCACATTCAAAATACCGATAGAAGTTGTTCAACGCTCTCCACTGGCTTCCATCCTTGACGTGTCTCAGCTTCGGATCATCTCCATCGTCGGGCTTCTTCCTCTCCGCGTGCCAGCGCATTAGCTTTGCTTCCTTGGGATCTACAAAATACCTCTGGAGACGGGGAGTGATCGGTAAGTACCATACCACTTTCTGGGGACATTTCTTCCCGGCCTTCTTGTATCGAGAAGCATTGCACACCGGACAACTTGTTTTTTCCGCGTGCTCCTTCCAATAAATTATGCAATCGTTGATGCATGGATGGTATCTAACGTGTGGCAGATCAAGAGGGCACATGATCTTCTTGGCCTCATCAACACTACTAGGACATAGATTACCCCCGGGAAGAACATCCTTTAGGTACTTGAGATGCTCATCGAGGCTAGTGTCGGTCCATTTGTTTTTAGCCTTCGTCTTCAGCACTTGGAGAGTGAAACTCAAGCGGGTCACCTCAGGATTGCAACCATCATACAATGGAATGTTCGAGTCTACCACTAGTTGCTCCAGCTTAGCCTCCTCTCTAGAAGCAGCTCTCTCAGTACTCGTCTCCTTACGAAGCAATGCTTGAACATGAGGGTCCCGCACGATTGAACTTAGTACCGACAAACTCGGCTGCATGGAGTCCATGTCGTTCTCTCCGCCGCCATGTCCGGCCCCTTCTCCGCCGCCATGTCCGGCCTCTTCCCCGCCGCCATTATCGATCATCTCTTTGTCTTGCCCCATGTCATCATTGCCTGCCCCGTCGGCATCCTCGACATCGTCATCCTCATCTTCAGTTATCCACCGAGTATAGCCATCCATGAAACCAGTCATGAGCAGGTGCGCTTCGACACGACCATCGACATGGGGGTCAAGCCAAACTATTCCTTTGCATTTTCGACACGGACATAAAACCTCTGTCAGGTTATTTTCCTTCATGTCCTGCACCGCCGACCGCAACCACCTGTCCACCATCGTTCCACTGACCATCGTGAACTCTGCACAGTAATAATAAACAAATTGATTATAAAAATGCGTGCATTCATCAAAGTCATACAAAAATTCGGCATGACCTTCCTTAAAAGTAGGACATATATAGATCTAGAGTTTGCCCAGAATTCGCCGAAACGGAAATAAATCGACATTTCGGCAAAACATAGGCAACTCAAATGCACAATTTGGCATCAACTCATGCCACACACACAATTTCCATAAAAATATCACACACACATGCATAAACATATTTCCATTTTGCAAAAGCATGAAATATTAATCACACCTCTATCTCGAGATCGAGCACACGGTGGAGATGATGATGTAGGGAGGTCAAAAGTGCACAAAGCTCTTCTTGACAAAGAAAGATCTAGTTAGGGGGCAAATAGGTCAGTTAACTAAATGCTACATCTACCTAGCTAGCTAATTTGGGAGGAGACAACTTCAACTAGTGGAGGGGGGAGGAAAAAGAGAAAGGAGATGAATTAATGGAGGTGGTGTAGTTATAGCTAGGAGTAATGAAGAGAGAGAAAGGTAGGTAGAAGAGGGAGAGTAATGGGGGGAGAAGTATTGAGGAAGAAGAAGAGTGAGAGAGCGAGGATGTGGGAGGTAGGGGAAAGGGAGGAGAGGAGATGGGGAGGGGGAGGTGGAAAAGGTGGTGGGTGCTGCGTCTTAGCAGTAGCGCGGGAGAGAAAGCGCGTTGCTGCTAAGAGCGTAGCAACAACGCGCTTTCCTGTCACGCGCTACTGCTAAACGGGCCAACCCTGTGCACAATTTCAAAATTAGCAGCAGCGACGTGACAAAAAAGCGCGCTGCTACTATGGCATTAGCAGCAGCGCGCTCCCTGGCGCCGTGCTACAGGTAAACTTATGTCGTTGTGTACTGTCGGTGGATTTTTGTAGCAGCGCGGTTTAAGCGTCATGCGCTACTGCTAAGTTTGCACCAGTAGAGCTTTCCGTAGCCGCGCTGCTACTACTTAGCAGCAGCGCCTGTTTTTATGCCGCGCTGCTGCTAAGATTCTGTGTATAAGGTTTTCCCTATTAGTGCTGGTGTACCGGTTTTCGATTTTCGAGCGACAACCAGTAGTTTGTTTAGGTTCACGCAAAATGATAGCTCTTCTCGCTTATATCATTGTTTAGATGGATGACGATGTAGTTGCAAGTAATCGAGATTTGTATCGCTATTTTCGAGATGATGACGAGAGACCACTTTGTGTTGGATGATGATTATGATGATGACATGATTTAATGAAACTATTTGTATGTATATGCTATGATTACATTTTTATGTGTATCATATGCTAAAGTTTATTGTATAAAGCCTATTCAAATTCAAAACAAATATGCTGAAAAAAACTACTAAAATTAGCAGTAGCGAGTGGAGAAAAGTTAGCAGCAGCGCCACAGTAGAAGTAGCGTGTCCAGGCAAAGCGCGCTAAATCTATTAGCAGTAGCGAGCTTCCATGAAGCACGCTGCTGCTACACTTGTATAGCAGTAGCGCGGGTGTGCACGCGCTACTGCTACGGGTTAACTGTAGTGCATTATTAGTAGCACCGGTCCCCGCGCTACTGATATACCTAGAACCCGCGCTGCTGCTAACATTTTCCCTAGTAGTGTGCAGTGCTCCCCTGTCTTTGCCAAGCTTGTTAAAGGTCATTCTCCTCCGGTGAACTTCGAGGTCAATGGGCGGCACTACAATAAGGGGTACTACCTAGCTAATGGCAAATGTGTACAATCAAGATCAGGGACTCACGGGAAGATATCAAAACACAACTCTACAAATAAAAACAATCATACAAGCATCATATTACAAGCCAGGGGCCTCGAGGGCTCGAATACGAGAGCTCGATCATAGGCGAGTCAGCAGAAGCAACAATATCTGAGTACAGACATAAGTAAACAAGTTTGCCTTAAGAAGGCTAGCACAAACTGGGTTACATATCGAAAGAGGCGCAGGCCTCCTGCCTGGGATCCTCCTAACTACTCCTTGAAGTCAAACTCCATGTAGGATCATCCTCGGGATCCTTTGGCTCCTGGACTCCATCATATGATCGCAGTAACCGGGAAAAGGGGAAAAAGAAGTAGGAAAGCAACCGTGAGTACTCATACAAAGTACTCGCAAGAAAGGAGCTACACTACATATGCATTGGTATCAATGAAAGGGGGTAGTATATGTGGACTGAACTGCAGAATGCCGGAATAAGAGGGGGGATAGCTAGTCCTATCGAAGACTACGCTTCTATCAACCCCCATCTTGCAGCATGTACAAGAGAGTAGATGGTAAGTTAACCAAGTATCCTCGCATAGCATAACCCTACCCGGTGATCCTCCCCTCGTCGCCCTGTGAGAGTGATCGCCGGTTGTATCTGGCACTTGGAAGGGTGTGTTTTATTAAGTATCCGGTTCTAGTTGACATAGGATCAAGGTACAACTCCGGGTCGTCCTTTTACCAAGGGACACGACTATTCGAATAGATAAACTTCCCTGCAGGGGTGCACCACATTTCCCAACACGCTTGCCCCCCCTTTGTCCAGACACACTTTTCTGGGTCATGCCCGACCTCGGAAGATCAACATGTCACAACCCTACCAAGCCACAACAGAGAGGTCAGCACGCCGGTCTAAATCCTATGGCACAGGGGTCTGGGCCCATCGCCCATTGCACACCTGCACGTTGCTTACGCGGCCGGCGAGCAGACCTAGCCTCCCTTATACAAGAGCAGGCGTTCCAGTCCAACCCGGCGCGCGCCGCTCAGTCGCTGATGTCAAGAAGGGTTCGGCTGATACCACGATGTCGAGTGCCCATAACTGTTCCCGCGTAGTTGGTTAGTGCGTATAGGCCAGTGGCCAGACTCAGATCAAATACCCAGATCTCGTTAAGCATGTTATTTTGAAATAACCGCGGATGCCGACCAGGGCCAGGCCCACCTCTCTCCTAGGCGGTCTCAACCTGCCCTGTCGCTCCGCCACAAAGATCCACTCAAAGGGCCGTCGGGACAAACGTCCTTTCGGACCCAATCCGTGAATCACTCGCGGGTACTCTACGAGCCGACCCGTCTTTAGTTACCACAAGTATCATATATGATGTATAAATATATACCCGTGATCACCTCCCGAGTGACCACGGGCCGATAGTATAGCATGGCAGACAGACAAGAATGTAGGGCCACTGATGATAAACTAGCTTCCTATACTAAGCATTTAGGATTGTAGGTAAGGTATCAATATCTGTAGCAACAATGACAGGCTATGCATCAGAATAGGATAAACGGAAAGCAGTAACATGCTACACTACTCTAATGCAGGCAGTAGAGAGAAGAATAGGCGATATTTGGTGATCAAGGGGGGGGGGGCTTGCCTAGTTGCTCTGGCAAGTAGGGGTCGTCAACAACGTAGTCGACCGGGCCAACAACAGCGGCATCAGTCTCATAGTCTACCGGAGAGAAGAGGGGGAAGAAACAATGAATACAATGCAAATAGATGCATAATGATTCATGACATGACAAGTAGCGGTGCTAGGTGTGCCCTAACGCGGTATGAGGTGATACCGGTGAATGGGGAAACATCCGGGAAAATATCCCCGGTGTTTCGCGTTTTCGGACAGATGAATCGGAGGGGGAAAGTTGTGTGTTCGCTATGCTAGGGATGTGTGGCGGACGAACGTGCTACGTATCCGGATTCGTCTCGTTGTTCTGAGCAACTTTCATGTACAAAGTTTTTCATCTAAGCTATGCTTTATTTTATATTAATTTTAAGAGATTTAAATCATTTTTAGGATTTATTTAATTATTTTAGATCAACATTATCCAGAATAGTGTTTGCTGATGTCAGCATAACGTCAGCATGACGTCAGCAGTCAACAGGGATGTTGACTGGTCAAACTGACGCGTGGGGGCCGCATGTCATAGGTTGTTTAATTAGTAGGTTAATTAAACAGAGTTAATTAGTTTAGTTAATCAAAATTAATTAAGTTAATTAATTCTTTTATTATTATTATTATTTAAATTATTTTTCTTTTCTTTTTTTATACGTTCTCTGCAGGGGCCCACTAGTCATATGGCCATGTGGTTTAGCGGGCGCCGGGTGCAGCGGGCAAATGGGCGCTGGGTGCAGCAGGCAAACGGGCGCCTGGAGCGGCGCAATCCGGCTGGGCTCCCGTCCAGGTCGACAGGAGAGGGAAGGGTGCCGGGGTGCTGATAGCTGCGGCGAGCTGCGCCGGGTAGGAGGCTGCGGGGGAGGTGGAATGGCCCGAGTAGAGGAGGGGGACGCTCGCGGGGAAGCAAGGGGCGACGGAGGCAAGGGGCGCCGGCAGCAGGGTGAGTGGCGCGGGTGTGTTTGCGAGGCTGCCGGGCGCGACCAGGGCAACCGACGTGCGTGCGGGCGTCTATGAGGGGCGGCGACCAGGCGAAGGCCACGACGTAGAGCGGCGAAGGGTGGTGGCTGCAGAGGTGGGCGTGGGAGCGGCGACGCGACAATGGAGCTAGGGCCTACGGCGGGCACGGGGCGGCGGGCGCCAGCCAGGGTGAGCGAGGCCGTGACTGGGGAGGGGCGGCCACGCGCAGGCAGGCGGCTGGCGGCAGCGGGCAGGCGCTGGGCTGCGGGGGCGCACGCGCGTGTGGTCAGCAGGGCGTGGCGAGTGCGAGGTCGGCGCGTCAGTAGTAGCCGCTGCTATAGCCACAACAGCAGCGCAGCGTGTGAGCCGCGGAAGAGGAAGGGCATGGGCGCGCACAACGAGGTTAACAACAGCAGTGGGGCGGAGCCGGCGCGTCGCGTGGCTTGCGGCCGCGAGCAAGGCGGGGCTGTCGGCGCAGGTGAGGACGGGTAACGACGCGGCAAGCACGGCCATCAGGAGCGCGGGGACCGAGGGAAGACATGAGAGGAGGGGGTCGCTGCTCACCCCCGTTGCAAGAGATCTAGGGCGGCGAGGCTCGGGTTCGGCCGATGAGGAGGAGGCCGAGGACGCGGCGACGCAGGGGAGGAGCGGCGATGACGTCCGGCATGGTCGTCCCGGTCGGTGGCAACGGTCGGTCCGGTCGACGTGGCTCGAGGAGGCCGGCGGGGTAGGGGCGACGTCCTCGGGGCGATGACGGGCGGCGACGTCCCTGGGTGGCGGCGCGTTCAGATCGGGGGGAGAGGGGGAAGCGCCAGGGAGAGTGGGGGATCGGGGGGGAGTGGGTGTAGTGGGGGTGTGTGGGTGGACCGATCTAGGTCACGTTGGGAGTGGGGGGTTATGGGGGCGCCGACTGGGCCGGGCTGGCTTGCCCAGTGGCTAGCTGGGCCGTGCCCCAGTAGGGGGGGTCTTTGTTTTATTTTTATTTTTCATTTATTTATTCTTTTCCATTTCATTTTAGTTTCTGATTTTTTAGTTTTTGATATTTTAGTTTCTTTAAAATACCAAATTAGCACCTAAATTAGTATCATTAAAATAGGCCACTGCCAAACCTAGTTTGGACCCAAAATAAATTAGTTTAATATTTTTATACTTTCAAAAGCAATTAAATTATTATTTTAGCCACTATTTTTAATTAGTTTAGGGCATTTAAACACTTTGTAAAAGGTTGGTTCCACCACCAAAACTAGTTAGAGATTATTTACCACACGATGAATATTTTAGTTTTAATATTTGAAAACTTTTATTATTTGCTTGATTTTAAATTTGAATTTGAATCGGATTCGAACTAACGCGAGATTAACAACAGTAACAGAAGTGACATGGCATCATTAGCAGAGGGTTGTTGTAGCTTAATTATCCAAGCGTCACAAATCTCCTCTACTACAAGAAATCTCGTCCCAAGATTTAAGAGGTGGAATAAGGGGGGAGAGGTCTGGTTACGAAATTCTAACTAATCTTCTTGGCCTTGGTTGCTCTTCTCCAAGAGGTTGATCCATTATGTTGACCTCTTCATTCCTCTACTTCAGGTCATCATGATGAATTCATCATCCTTTCTTCGGAAATTTCATCGTACTTACGAAAAGACAAGGGGTAACTTCGGAAGAACGGACCTTACAAGGTTGGCTATTCGGCAGATAACTCAGGGAATGTGGTAGAAAGTAATTCTCGAATAGATACTTAAGAACATATTGAGAGTAAAGTAAGAAGGTACCATGAGAAGTTTCCAATGGGCATGCAATCGTTCGATGGCCTAATCAGAAGGTGAAAGGGGTTCAGAGCAACGAGAATAAGTATTGCGTCTGATACCAGAATAGATCACTGATGTCTACTACACAACCTTCTTCTTGTAGACGTTGTTGGGCCTCCAAGTGCAGAGGTTTGTAGGACAGTAGCAAATTTCCCTCAAGTGGATGACCTAAGGTTTATGAATCCGTAGGAGGCGTAGGATGAAGATGGTCTCTCTCTAGCAACCCTGCAACCAAATAACAAAGAGTCTCTTGTGTTCCCAACACACCCAATTCAATGGTAAATTGTATAGGTGCACTAGTTCGGCGAAGAGATGGTGATACAAGTGGTATATGGATAGTAGATATAGGTTTTTGTGAGCTGAAAATATAAAAACAGCAAGGTAACGAATGATAAAAGTGAGCCTAAACGGTATTGCAATGTGTTGAAACAAGGCCTAGGGTTCATACTTTCGCTAGTGAAAGTTCCCTCAACAATAATAACATAATTGGATCATATAACTATCCCTCAACATGCAACAAAGAGTGACTCCAAAGTCACTAATAGCGGAGAACAAACGAATAGATTATGGTAGGGTACGAAACCACCTCAAAGTTATTCTTTCCAATCAATCCGTTGGGCTATTCCTATAAGTATCACAAACAGCCCTAGAGTTTGTACTAGAATAACACGTTAAGACACAAATCAACCAAAACCCTAATGTCACCTAGATACTCCAATGTCACCTCAAGTATCTGTGGGTATGATTATACGATATGCATCACACAATCTCAGATTCATCTATTCAACCAACACATAGAACCTCAAAGAGTGCCCCAAGTTTCTACCGTAGAATCACGACGAAAACGTGTGCCAACCCCTATGCATAGGTTCATGGGCGGAACCCGCAAGTTGATCACCAAAACATACATCAAGTGAATCACGTGATATCCCATTGTCACCACAGATACACACGGCGAGACATACATCAAGTGTTCTTAAATCATTAAAGACTCAATCCGATAAGATAACTTCAAAGGGGAAACTCAATCATTACAAGAGAGTAGAGGGGGGAAGAAACATCATAGGATCGCAATACATCAAGATCGTATCACCTCAAGAACACGAGAGAGAGAGAGATCAAACACATAGCTACTGGTACATACCCTCAGCCCCGAGGGAGAACTACTCCCTCCTCGTCATGAAGAGCACCGGGATGATGAAGATGGCTACCGGAGAGGGATTGCCCCCTCCGGTAGGGTGCCAGAACGGGTCTAGATTGGTTTTCTGTGGCTACAGAGGCTTCTTGCGGCGGAACTCCCCATCTATTGTGCTCGCCGATTGTTTTAGGGTATATGGAGATATATAGGTGGAAGAAGTACGTTAGGGGGGCCATGAGGGGCCCACGAGGGTGGAGGGTGCCCCCAGGGGGGTGGGCGCGCCCCCTGCCTCGTGGTCTCCTTGTTGCTTCCCTTACGTGGACTCCAAGTCTCCCGGGTTGCTTTCCTTCCAAAAATAAGTTCCGTGAAGTTTCAGGTCAATTGGACTCCGTTTGATTTTCCTTTTCTACGATACTCTAAAACAAGGAAAAAACAGAAACTGGCACTGGGCTCTAGGTTAATAGGTTAGTCCCAAAAATAATATAAAAGTGTATAATAAAGCCCATAAACATCCAAAGTTGATAATATAATAGCATGGAACAATAAAAAATTATAGATACGTTGGAGACGTATCAATCACTAGACAGGTGGCTCGTAAATTACATACGCAGTCAAGCGTGAGGACTAACTTTGACAACAGGGTGCACAGGAGAGTCAGGTTTCGATCCTATGGAACTGTGGGTTATGGGCCCAACATGTGGGTTAAAAGTAGGAAGGGGGTGACGTCTTGCATGATCATGTAAGCAAGGCATGTCAGAGGATAGCATGTCGGTTATGTCGGCAACAACATCGGTACCAAGGGCGAGGGACGAAGAGAACCATTTTCCTGCTCGTTGAACGAGGCAGACCAATAGGCAAAGTTGTCGTCCATCGGTGGCTACCAGAATGTCATCAACAATAGTAACAGGGTCTTGCTGACATAATTGTACACCGAGGTGTTTACATAAGCAGGGAAATATTACTGCTTATATCATATAGATCACAAGAAAGGTTAAACCAAACAATGGAAAGGAAAATATGATTACCAGATTAAACAAAACAATGGAATGGAAAATGTTTTTAAACACATATTTCAAGGGTATATCCTTCCCAAGGACAAGTACAACATGATATCCATGACAAGATATAATGTAGAAAACTCTTTAGGTAAGGAGAGAGAAATTTCTGGATATTGCCCATACAACGGTGTTTGGATAATTGATAAAGAAAAATTTAGCATTGTGGTTCAGATGTTCTTATTTAAAATCGGAGTAACACAGACATGCTTCGAGATAGAATTAACATGGTCTTCAAGCAAAGATCGAACTTGGATACACAAAGGATTCATCAGGAAAAACATATAGAATAAATCTTACGATTTCCTCATGGAAGAATGGTTAACCTTGTTCAATAGGAAACTTATAAAAATAGGTCCTCCGGCCAGGTGTGCTAGGCATGACATCACCTTACCGATATAAAAGGACCAATGTTATAACTCTTGGAAATATGTCACAACCATCATATCTGACCGAGATTCAGATATGATTGGTGTCAGGATATCTTGGACTCAGGATGTCTGAGAAGAAAAGGTGCAACACAAATTGACGAGATGACATTGTAAGATTCTCGGGAAATGAACTATGGAAGCAAGTTCCGAATCATGGGTTCATCATTAAACCAAGGAGAGGATGAGGAGGTGGCCGATGAACTCAGCGACAACGAATCGAGATTTCCAAAAGATGGATTCCCACCAGTATTCGAATAAGGAGATAACATGTGTCAGATCAAATGATATAATGAGGCATGCTCGAGCAAAACATACACAATTAATCATTGATTGTAAGGTGCACCAGAAATATGGGCCTAGGTAGCATGATTAATGTTAGAATGGTGATTCGATAACCAATGGTCTAAGAATGAAATAACGACCATTAACTTCAAAGCAATAGGGTTTCTAGTAGTTTTAAAGTCGCACATCATAGTTCAATTGTCGGTCTTCCAGTTAGAAACAACATGGGGACCAAGGAATGAACGAATATGGCAAGAAGTATCACTTGTATCAAGATCTCTTAAGAGGTAGTGAAATTCTCATGACTTTCTTGACATAAAAGATGGTAATACTTCCAAGGTAAAGAAGAACAACTACAGGGTAGCAAGGATCTCAAGGTATAAGACAAAACATGAACAAGTTTGTGTTGCACGGAAAGCAATAAAGTGGTCGATGATAACACGAATCATGGAGGGGCAAGGATGGTATTACCCATGAAGAATTCGATATATATCTTGGAAGAGCTTAGGATGTTGATGATGATCACGACACAGTTGTCGAGAGAATTCATGAAGATGTAATCGGTCGGTGATGCCATCAAGTCAAATGATGATGAAGCGAAAGGTTATGGGAACCAAAGGTCTGACATAACTCGAAATCAAGTTTGATGTTCAAGGAGAAATGATATGACGAGGAAGTTCAACGTAAGATTAGCTCATCGTCGAAAGTTGTGCGCCGAGAAGAAGGACCAGGTAGCACAATTAAAATTTAGCACGATAATGATATAGCTGATCGGGCTAGGAATGACTTGAAGGATTATTAAACTCATAAGTAATGAAAATTACTTAGAGTTAATGAATCGGATTACAGACTCGATTCACTATCGGTGTCCATGAGTGTCTAAAAACTCAGAACCCAGGGAAAAATTGAAATCGATGAGAAATAATACTTGAATAAGAACTCATAAGAAGTAATGTGGTTCTGTGATTTTATCGAGATACCACGGAGTAATACTCGAAGGTAGAACATAATAGAGGTTCCAGAGGTGCGTTGATCTACAGAAGGCAAGTGCTTTAACTAGCCCGAGAAATGGAATCAAGGAGAAAATATGACCGGAACCACGATTGCAAGGGACCAATTCATAGATACCAAGTGATATTATATCAAGGGAATAGTTATTATTACAAGAAGCGTCCATGATAGGATCTACATCGTGTCCATGGGCATGAACACAAAGGTTCAAGGTCGACTCCCACTTCTTCAATGTATAACCTTCCATTCACCTCTCGCTTTTCGAAAATGACATTAGTTGTCGATAGTTTTACCTGGTGCAATACTAGATGATTATGACCCGTGAAATCTTCAGGTTCACACAGAGTAAGGAAGGCATAGGTTTAACCCATCGGGGCATCTTATGAACACATACCCCCAACTTCAGGAGCGAATAACTCAAGCTCGAAAGTAGAGCATGGTTCACAAAGCAGATGATACAATTTGCCAAAGGCATTATATATCTATGGAAAGACTCACATGGTTATGGAATATGAAGGACACTGTCGGATAAAATCCAACAAAGGATCCGATGGTCCTCAAGGGATCCGAGGTGAGCATCGGTACTGAACCAGAGGAAGAAGAATGCAAGGAGATCAGATTATAGAAACAACTGACTAACTCAAAGCTCAAATGCAAAGGAATTATGAATTCCAGGACAAGGGATCATAAGCAATGCTCTAATTAGGGATGGATAAGTCGAATAGCCTTAGGGGTACAATCGATGGCAATTTGGTTGGTCGAGATCCATCTCATGTTTAAAATGGCGTCTAAGCCGGAAGGATGAATTCTAGGATTAGGTTGAGGATTGCGAGCATTCACAATTATTGAATCAATGGGCTCAAATTGATAGTGGCAAAGGATGCCAATAAGATTACTATACTTGTGGGATTAACTATAATGCAAGCAAGCAAGAATTTCAAGAGCAAAAGGCTCCTGAGGATTTTCGGAAGATCGAATGGTATTTTGAAGACTTTTGTGAAACACATGAACAACTGGGGATGAGAGGATACTCGACAAGTGCGAGGATTTATCCATAGAGGTATTAATGCAGAAAAGAGCTGCAAAGTGGTGGGCACAAAGGATTTTTAGAATATCGGAGAATATCTTCGGAATCTTTTGGTGAAGCAGGCCATCATCTGGAATGAAGGGGCTCTCCGGGAGAAAGTAATTATGAGAACCTAGAGTTAGAGTTAGCAAAATCTTTTAACCCGAATAGAAGAGAGATCAGAGTCCCAGAGCATAGATGAGGAATAAAAGATCCTAATACCAACCAATGGCGACGTGGGCCCGTAAGCCGCACAACCATGTTAGTTAAATTTTTTGCAATGACTAGACTCAACTTCGGCCAAGGAGTTTGGAAGGAGGATTCCTACAAGCAGTCTGCTCTGATACCAATTTGTGTTGCCCCCGATTTGATGGTACATTAATCATACACGCAAATGTGTACGATCAAGATCAGGGACTCACGGGAAGATATCACAACACAACTCTACAAACAAATAGTAATACAAGCATCATATTACAAGCCAGGGGCCTCGAGGGCTCGAATACAAGAGCTCGATCATAGACGAGTCAGCGGAAGCAACAATATCTGAGTACAGACATAAGTAAACAAGTTTGCCTTAAGAAGGCTAGCACAAACTGGGTTACATATCGAAAGAGGCGCATGCCTCCTGCCTGGGACCCTCCTAACTACTCCTCAAAGTCAAACTCCACGTAGGATCATCCTCGGGATCCTTTGGCTCCTGGACTCCATCATATGATCGCAGTAACCGGGAAAAGGGGAAAAAGAAGTAGGAAAGCAACCGTGAGTACTCATCCAAAGTACTCGCAAGCAAGGAGCTACACTACATATGCATTGGTATCAAGGAAAGGGGGCAGTATATGTGGACTGAACTGCAGAATGCCGGAATAAGAGGGGGATAGCTAGTCCTATCAAAGACTACGCTTCTGGCAACCTCCATCTTGCAGCATGTAGAAGAGAGTAGATGGTAAGTTAACCAAGTATCCTCGCATAGCATAACCCTACTCGGTGATCCTCCCCTCGTCGCCCTGTGAGAGAGCGATCACCGGTTGTATCTGGCACATGGAAGGGTGTGTTTTATTAAGTATCCGTTTCTAGTTGACATAACGTCAAGGTACAACTCCAGGTCGTTCTTTTACCGAGGGACACGGCTATTCGAATAGATAAATTTCCCTGCAGGGGTGCACCAAATTTCACAACACGCTCGATCCCCTTTGTCCGAACACACTTTTATGGGTCATGCCCGGCCTCGGAAGATCAACACGTCGCAGCCCTACCTAGGCACAACAGAGAGGTCAGCACGCTGGTCTAAATCCGATGGCGCAGGGGTCTGGGCCCATCGCCCATTGCACACCTGCACGTTGCGTACACGGCCAGTGAGTAGACCTAGCCTCCCTTATACAAGAGCAGGCATTCCAGTCTAACCCGGCGCACGCCGCTCTGTCGCTGACGTCAAGAAGGCTTCGGCTGATACCACGACATCGAGTGCCCATAACTATTCCCACGTAGTTGGTTAGTGCGTATAGGCCAGTGGCTAGACTCAGATCAAATACCCAGATCTCGTTAAGCGTGTTATTTTGAAATAACTGTGGACGCCAACCAGGGCTAGGCCTACCTCTCTCCTAGGCGGTCTCAACCTGCCCTGTCGCTCCACCACAAAGATCAACTCAGAGGGCCGTCGGGACAAACGTCCTTTCAGACCCAATCCATGAATCACTCGTGGGTACTCTACGAGCCGACCCGTATTTAGTTACCACAAGTATCATATATTATGTATAAATATATACCTGTGATCACCTCCTGAGTGATCACGGCCCGATAGTATAGCATGTCAGATAGAAAAGAATGTAGGGCCACTGATGATAAACTAGCTTCATATACTAAGCATTTAGGATTGCAGGTAAGGTATCAATAACTGTAGCAACAATGACATGCTATGCATCAGAATAGGATAAACAGAAAGCAGTAACATGCTACACTACTCTAATGCAAGCAGTAGAGAGAAGAATAGGTGATATATGGTGATCAAGGGGGGGGGGCTTGCCTGGTTGCTCTGGCAAGTAGGGGTCGTCAACAACGTAGTCGACCAGGGCACCAGCAGCGGCGTCAGTCTCGTAGTCTACCTAAGAGAAGAGGGGGAAGAAACAATGAATACAATGCAAACAGATGCATAATGATGCATGACATGACAAGTAGCGGTGCTAGGTGTGCCCTAACGCGGCATGAGGTGATACAGATGAAGGGGGGTGAAACACCCATGATGCGACTATATCTCCCACGTGTCGGAGCACGTCTTAGAGGCATAACCGCATTGTAGGCATGTCGCAAGAGGTGTAATCTTTACACATCCCATGTACTGAATAAGAAAGGGATAAAGAGTTGGCTTACAATCGCCACTTCACACAATACATAAATATAACATTACATCATCCAGAATACAATCAAGGTCCGTCTACGGAACCAAATAAAGAAAGACAACCCCTAATGCTAGATCCCCGATCGCCCCGACTGGGCTCCAATACTGATCAACTGGAAACGAAACAAAACAACGAACACAATCTTCATCAAGCTCCCACTTAAGCTCGGCTGCGTCATCTGCACTGGTATCAACGGCACCTACAACTGGTTTTGGAAGTAATCTGTGAGTCACGGGGACTCAGCAATCTCACACCCTCACGATCAAGACTATTTAAGCTTATGGGTAGGGAAAAGGTAGTGAGGTGGAGCTGCAGCAAGCACTATCATATATGGTGGCTAACTTACACAAATGAGAGTGAGAAGAGAAGCAAAGCAACGGTCGTAAACTAGAAGTGATCCTGAAACTACTTACGTTCAAGCATAACACGAGACCGTGTTCACTTCCCGGACTCCGCCGGAAGGAGACCATCACGGCTACACACGCAGTTGATGAATCTTAATTAAATTAAGTGTCAAGTTCTCTACAACCGGATATTAACAAATTCCCATCTGCCCATAACCGCGTGCACGACTTTCGAAAGTTCAAAACCCTACAGGGGTGTCTCAACTTAGCCAATCACAAGCTCTCATGCTCAACGAAGGATATTCCTTCTCCCAGGAAGACCCGATCAGGCTCGGAATCCTGGTTACAAGACATTTCGAAAATGGTAGAACAAGACCAGCAAAGCCGCCCGATGCGCCGACATCCTGATAGGAGCTGCACATATCTCGTTCTCAGGGCAACACCGGACGAGCGCTCGGTACAAATAAAACCAACCCTCGAGTTTCCCCGAGGTGGCGCTGCAAAGGACTCTAGTTCGGACCAACACTTAGACAAGCACTGGCCCGGGGGGGGGGGTTAAAATAAAGATGACCCTCGAGTCTGTAGAACCCAAGGGAAGATGATAGGTTGTTAGTGCAAATGTTAAACCAAGGTTGGGACTTGCTGGAGGAGTTTTATTCAAAGCGAACTGTCAAGGGGTTCCCATTATAACCCAACCGCGTAAGGAACGCAAAATCAAGGAACATAACACCGGTATGACGGAAACTAGGGCGGCAAGAGTGGAACAAAACACTAGGCATAAGGCCGAGCCTTCCACCATTTACCAAGTATATAGATGCATTAATTAAAATAAGAGATATTGTGATATCCCAACAAACATCCATGTTCCAAACATGAAACAAACTACATCTTCACCTGCAACTAGCAACTCTATAAGAGGGGCTGAGCAAAGCAGTAACATAGCCAAACAACAGTTTGCTAGGACAAGGTGGGTTAGAGGCTTGACATGGCAATATGGGAGGCATGATATAGCAAGTGGTAGGTATCGCGGCATAGCAATAGAGCGAGCAACTAGCAAGCAAAGATAGAAGTGATTTTGAAGGTATGGTCATCTTGCCTGCAAATTTCTCCGAGTTGACGAAAGCTCGATCCTCGTAAACGTACTCAACGGGTTCCTTGATCACGTACTCGTCTCCCGGCTCTACCCAAGGCAAGAATAGAAGCAAAATAAACCAAAATCAACCATGGTGCAATGCGCAAGCAACATGATGCGAAACATGGCATGACATGCGGGATGTGATATGCAATGCATATGCATGCTCCGGAAGGAAATGATTGAACCAGGCCTCAACTTGGAAAAGTAAGTGCGCCGCTGGAAAGATGAGATGATTTTAGTCGAAATAGATATAAAGATCACCGGAATCGGATGCACGGCTTGCAAACGGCAAGCAAAACAATAATGGCACAATTCTGCGATTAACAGCACGATGCCATCTAGAATGCAACAAGAAAATAAGCTACTGCAATCTAACATAGCAACAAAGCACATGGCAGTGATCTACTTAAGATGCTTGACCAAAGATGAACATTGAGCTACGGCTAAATCACACAAGAGCAGGATCAAACAAGCATGGCAAAAGTGCAAAAGATATCAGCATCACAGACTTAGTGAAAATACTAACATGTCAGGATTTAACATCAGGAAGCAATGTTTAGAGCAAGATAACAACATGATACAGGAACATATCATGGCAAAACAAGGCATGGCATAAATCTACTCAACGCATATAACAAAAGTCCCTTACTGTCCATAAGCCAAAAAGAATCAGAAGATATGATGGCACCCATGTAAACATAGCAAGTTTCGTTAACAGATTCAGACTTAGCAGAAAACTGGACATGGCATAAACAGAGTTACGAAGGCATGTTTGCAAGCTCGATGCACTCAACACAAGGCATTACATGACAAACTAAGCATACTAACAGCAAGAAGACATGATCAAGAAGCTAAACATGGCAAGAACAATCTCATAGCATGCATAGATCAACTACAGCAACCTTGGCAAAATTGATTAACACGTAAAAAATCTGCCAGGAACATTTTATAGCAAAAGTAGAGCAAGATTGAGTCATGGTAGGATACTCCATAAATGCAAACAAGGACATGGATGGATAGAGCATAACCAAATGTCCAAATCATCCTTACTGAACATACTCAAAAGAGGCATGGATCTCTTTGTAGCAACATGAATACATGGCATAAAAATAACAGCAGACAAAGACTTGGTGAAATTCTAAGTCCCTGAAATCAGCAATATCACGAGAGCTACTTTGCATGCTTGTGCTAGTCACCACATTGATCACAAAAATACATGGCATACACCCCTGTAAAGATGGCATGACATAGCCCAAAACTCATGTAAAGCTCATGCTCATATGCAGCACACAATAATCATGGCAAAAATGACAAATGCTCACAAACTGATAAGAAACATCACCTAACATTATGAAGCAGTCTTGCAATAGTCATTAGGGCATCAAGATGGACTCAAACAAGCATGGCACAATGGAACAAACTGAAGAACACATCCATATGAACATTTTGATATCTCATGCACGCAAAACAGAGCAACGGTGATGAAGTTATGATGCGATGAACATGGCATAAAATCATCGCAGAAAAAATGACTTAGAGGAAAAATCAACCTCTGGAAGAAGTCAATGCGGCATGGGGATATCCCGGGATGGAGTGGATCCGGTTCGCGGGACGGTGGCGTTTGGTTCGGATCCGGGTGGATCTCATCCACCCAGGGTGGATCCGGTGACGGCGGCGACTGGGAGCTCGGCTCCGGCGAACGAGGTCACGGGGCGGCGCCGGAGAAGGACAGGGGTGGCGTTTCCGGCCGGGACGGCATGAACCCCGATGGCGGTGAGGTGGAGGCGCCGACGCGGGCCGCGGTTGGTGGGCGAGGCGGCGCGGGCCATGGTTGGTGGGCGAGGCGACGCGGGGCGGAGCGAGGCGCCGGAGCGGGCGGCGCTCGCCGGCGAGGCGCAGCAGTGGGCGGCGGCGCTGCGCGCGGCGGCGAAGGGCGGCGACGGCGGGCGGGAGCCGGTCGGCGCGGGATCCGGGCCCGGGCGGGCCGGATCTGGGTTCCGAGGGCCCGCGACGGGAGGTGCGTTGACCAGAAAGGACATGTCCGGCGCAGAGGAAGACACGTTCGGCGGCGCGAGGGGAAAAGTTAGGGTTTCGTCTGCGCGAAAATTTGGAGGGGATCACATATGTATAGGTAGAGGGAGCTAGGAGAGTCCAAATGAGGACCGGTTTTCGGCCACGTGATCGTGATCGAACGACCGAGAGGATGGATGGGGTTTGGATGGGTTATTGGGCCACTTTCGAGGCGTGTTGGGCTGCAACACACATGAGGCCTTTACGGTTCCCCGGTTAACCGTTGGAGTATCAAACGAACTCCAAATGGCACGAAACTTGACAGGCGGGCTACCGGTAGTATACCAAGGCCGCTTGTAAAATCTCGGTCCATTCCGAGAATGTATAGCACCCGCTCATGAAATGAGACAAAAGGGGGCGCCGGAGGACATAGGAGCGCCGGATTGCAAAACGGACAATGGGGAAAATGCTCGAATGCGGGAGACGAGCATGTATGCAAATGCGATGCACATGATGACATGATATGAAATGCATGACACACAAACAAATGACAAGGCAACAACAGCGAATAACTGGTAGGCACCTGGCGCAACGGTCTCAGGGCGTTACAGGGGGGAACATACGGGAAAATATCCCCGGTGTTTCGCGTTTTCGGAAAGATGAATCGGAGGGGGAAAGTTGCGTGTTCGGTATGCTAGGGATGTGTGGTGGACAAACGGGCTACGTATCCGGATTTATCTCGTCGTTTTGAGCAACTTTCATGTACAAAGTCTTTCCATCCGAGCTACGGTTTATTTTATATTAATGTTAAAAGATTTAAATCATTTTTAGGATTTATTTAATTATTTTAGATCAACATTATCCAGAATAGTGTTTGCTGACGTTAGCATGACGTCAGCAGTCAACGAGTGTGTTGACTGGTCAAACTGACGTGTGGGGGCCACATGTCATAGGCTGTTTAATTAGTAGGTTAATTAAACATAGTTAATTAGCTTAGTTAATCAAAATTAATCAAGTTAATTAATTCTTTAATTAATTAATATTAATATTATTATTTTAAAATTCTTTTTATTTTCTTTTTTTATACGTCCTGGGAGGGCCCCACTAGTCATAGGGCCATGGGGTTTAGTGGGCGTCGGGTGCAGCGGGCAAACGGGCTCCTGGAGCGGCACAACCCGGCTGGCCTCCCGCCCAGGTCGACGGGGGAGGGAAGGGCACCGGGGCGCCGACAGCTGCGGCGAGCTGCGCTGGGCAGGAGGCAGCATGGGAGGTGGAGCGGCCCGAGTAGAGGAGGGGGACACTCGCGGGGAAGCAGGGGGCAACGGAGGAAAGGGGTGCCGGCAGCAGGGTGAGCGGCGTGGGTGTGTTTGCGAGGCCGCCGGGCGCGGCCAGTGCAACCGCCGTGCGTGCGGGCGTCTATGAGGGGCGGCGACTAGGCGAAGTCCGCGGCGCAGAGTGGCGAAGGGTGGTGGCTGCAGAGGTGGGCGCGGGAGCGGCGACGCGGCAGTGGAGCTCGGGCCTGCGGCGGGCACGGGGTGGCAGGCTCCAGCCGGGCTGAGCGAGGCCGCGACTGGGGGAGGGGCGGCCACGCGCAGGCAGGTGGCTGGCGGCAGCGGGCAGGCGCTGGGCTGCGGGGGCGCGCACGCGCGTGGTCAGCAGGGCGCGGCGAGCGCGAGGTCGGCGCGGCAGTAGTAGCCGCCGCTGCAGCCGCAACAGCAGCGCAGTGCGTGAGCCGCGGCATCGTGCGCGCGCGCGACGAGGTTAACAACAACAGCGGGGCAGAGTCGGCGCGTCGCGTGGTGATACGTCTCCAACGTATCTATAATTTTGATTGTTCCATGCTATTATATTATCTGTTTTGGATGTTTATGGGCTTTATTAAACACTTTTATATTATTTTTGGGACTAACCTATTAACCCAGAGCCCAGTGCCAGTTTCTATTTTTCCCTTGTTTCAGTGTTTCGCAGAAAAGGAATATCAAATGGAGTCCAAACGGAATGAAACCTTCGAAAAAGTTATTTTTGGAAACAAAGCAATACAGGAGACTTGGAGTACACATCAGGGGATCAACGAGGAAGCCACGAGGCAGGGCGCACAATAGATCAGGAGTTCCGCCTCCAGAAGCCTCCGTAGCCACCGAAAACCAATCTAGACCCGTTCCGACACCCTGCCGGAGGGGGAATCCCACTCCGGTGGCCATCTTCATCATCCCGGTGCTCTCCATGACAAGGAGGGAGTAGGTCTCCCTCGGGGCTGAGGGTATGTACAAGTAGCTATGTGTTTGATCTCTCTCTCTCTCTCTATCTCTCTCTCTCTCTCTCGTGTTCTTGAGGTGGTACGATCTTGATGTATCGCGAGCTTTGCTATTATAGTTTGATCTTATGATGTTTTCTCCCCCCTCTACTCTCTTGTAATGGATTTTGTTTTCCCTTTGAATGTATCTTATCGGATTGAGTCTTTAAGGATTTGAGAACACTTGATGTATGTCTTGCGTGGAATACCTGTGGTGACAACGGGGTATTCTATGACCACTTGATGTATGTTTTGGTGATCAACTTGCGGGTTCCGCCCATGAACCTATGCATAGGGGTTGGCACACGTTTTCGTCTTGACTCTCCAGTAGAAACTTTGGGGCACTATTTTAGGTTCTTTTTGTTGGTTGAATAGATGAATCTGATATTGTGTGATGCATATCGTATAATCATACCCACGGATACTTGAGGTGACATTGGAGTATCTAGGTGACATTAGGGTTTTGGTTGATTTGTGTCTTATGGTGTTATTCTAGTACAAACTCTAGGGCTGTTTGTGACACTTATAGGAATAGCCCAACGGATTGATTGGAAAGAATAACTTTCAGGTGGTTTCGTACCCTACCATAATCTCTTCGTTTGTTCTCCGCTATTAGTTACTCTTTGTTGCATGTTGAGGGATAGTTGTGTGATCCAATTATGTTATTATTGTTGAGAGGACTTGCACTAGTGAAAGTATGAACCCTAGGCCTTGTTTCCTAGCATTGCAATACCGTTTACGCTCACTTTTATCATTAGTTAATTTGCTGTTTTTATATTTTCAGATTACAAAAACCTTTATCTACCATCCATATACCACTTGTATCACCATCTGTTCGCCGAACTAGTGCACCTATACAATTTACCATTGTATTGGGTGTGTTGGGGACACAAGCGACTCTTTGTTATTTGGTTGCAGGGTTGCTTGAGAGAGACCATCTTCATCCTACGCCTCTTACAGATTGATAAACCTTAGGTCATCCACTTGAGGGAAATTTGTTACTGTCCTACAAACCTCTGCACTTGGAGGCCCAACAACGTCTACAAGAAGAAGGTTGTGTAGTAGACATCAAGCTCTTTTCTGGCGCCGTTGCCGGGGAGGCTAGCGCTTGAAGGTATATCTTTAGATCTTGCAATCGAGTCTTTTACTTTCTTCTTTTATCACTAGTTTAGTCTATAATATAAAACTACAAAAAAATGGAATTGAGTTTGTCTCATACGCTTCAAATTTTTAATATCTTTCGTGAGTATGATGGAAAGGAAAATTGTGCCAAGGTGTTAGAAGAAGAATGCATTAGAATGTTTGGCACTAAATATTTGAATGATGAGCATGATTGCAATGTTGTTAGTATGAATTCCTTGAATATCTATGATGCTAATGATATGCAAAGCCACAAGCTTGGGGAAGCTATGTTTGATGAAGATGATATTGTTTGTCCCCCAAGTTTTGATGAGCAAATTTATTATGATGAAAGCATGCCTCCTGTCTATGATGATTACTGTGATGACACGTATGCTTTAAAGAACAATGATAACCATGAAACTTGTCATCTTGATCTTAATTTTCAATCACATGATAGTTATTTTGTTGAGTTTGCTCCCACTATTATTCATGAGAAAAAAATTTCTTATGTGGAGAGTAATAAAAATTCTATGCTTGTAGATCATGAAAAGAATGTTTTGGGTGCTGGTTATATTGTTGAATTCATTCATTATGCTACTGAAAATTATTATGGGGGAGGAACATATGCGTGTAGGACTTGCAATAATATCAAGTTTCCTCTCTATGTGTTGAAAATCTTGAAGTTATGCTTGTTTTGCCTCCCTATGCTAGTTGATTATTGCTCCCATAAATTGTTTGCTCACAAAATCCCTATGCATAGGAAGTGGGTTAGACTTAAATGTGCTAGTCATATTCTTCATGATGCTCTCTTTATGTTACAATTCTTATCTTCTATATGAGCATCATTGAAATCATCATGCCTAGCTAGGGGCGTTAAACGATAGCGCTTGTTGGGAGGCAACCCAACTTTATTTTTGTTCCTTGCTTTTTTTTCCTGTTTAGTAATAAATTAATCATCTAGACCCTGTTTAGATGTCGTTTTATGTGTTTAATTAGTATTTGTGCCAAGTAGAATCTTTGAGAAGACTTGGGGAAAATATTTTTGATCTTGCTGTAAAAAACAGAAACTTTAGCGCTCACGAGAATTGCTGCCATTTTTATTTGGAAAGTGCTATTTAGTTAATTATTTTTGCAGATGATTAATAGATAAATTCCTCACGTCCAGAAATTTATTTTAGAATTTTTGGGGTTCCAGAACTTGCGTTAGCTACAGATTACTACAGACTGTTCTGTTTTTGACAGATTCTGTTTTTTGTGTGTTGTTTGCTTATTTTGATGAATCTATGGCTAGTAAAATAGTTTATAAACCATACAGAAGTTGGAATACAGTAGGTTTCACACCAATATAAATCAAGAATGAGTTCATTACAGTACCTTGAAGTGGTGTTTTGTTTTCTTTCGCTAACGGAGCTCATGAGATTTTCTATTTTGAGTTTTGTGTTGTGAAGTTTTCAAGTTTTGCGTAAAGATTGATGGATTATGGAATAAGGAGTGGCAAGAGCCTAAGCTTGGGGATGCCCAAGGTACTCCAAGTTAATATTCAAGGACAACCAAGAGCCTAAGCTTTGGGATGCCCCGGAAGGCATCCCCTCTTTCGTCTTCGTTTATCGGTAACTTTACTTGGAGCTATATTTTTATTTACCACATGATATGTGTTTTGCTTGGAGCGTCATTTTATTTTCTTTAGTTTTGCTTGCTGTTTGAATAAAGTATCAAGATATGAAATTCTTAAATGTTAGAGAGTCTTCAGATAGTTGCATAATTATTCGACTACTCATTGATCTTCACTTACATCTTTCGGAGTAGTTTGTCATTTGTTCTAGTGCTTCACTTATATCCTTTTAGAGCACGGTGGTGGTTTTATTTTATAGAAATAGATGAACTCTCATGCTTCACTTATATTATTTTGAGAGTCCTAAACAACATGGTAATTTGCTTTGGTTATGAATTTAGTCCTAATATGATGGGCATCCAAGAGGGATATAATAAAAACTGTCATATAAGTGCATTGAATACTAAGAGAAGTTTGATACTTGATGATTGTTTTGAGATATGGAGATAGTGATATCAAAGTTGTGCTAGTTGGGTAGTTTTGAATTTGAGGAATACTTGTGTTGAAGTTTGCAAGTCCTGTAGCATGCACGTATGGTAAACGTTGTGTAACAAATTTGAAACGTGAGGTGTTATTTGATTGTCTTCCTTATGAGTGGCGGTCGGGGACGAGCGATGGCCTTTTCCTACAAATCTATCCCCCTAGGAGCATGCGCGTAATACTTGGTTTTTGATGACTTGTAAATTTTTGCAATAAGTATGTGAGTTCTTTATGACTAATGTTGAGTCCATGGATTATACGCACTCTTACCCTTCCATCATTGCTAGCCTCTTCGGTACCGTGCATTGCCCCTTCTCACATTGAGAGTTGGTGCAAACTTCACCGGTGCATCCAAACCCCGTGATACGATACGCTCTTTCACACATAAACCTCCTTATATCTTCCTCATAACAGCCACCATACCTACCTATTATGGCATTTCCATAGCCATTCCGAGATATATTGCCATGCAACTTTCCACCGTTCCGTTTATTATGACACGCATCATCATTGTCATATTGCTTTGCATGATCATGTAGTTGACATCGTATTTGTGGCAAAGCCACCGTTCATAATTTTTCATACATGTCACTCTTGATTCATCGCAATCCCGGTACACCGCTGGAGGCATTCATATAGAGTCATATCTTGTTCTAAGTATCGAGTTGTAATTCTTGAGTTGTAAGTAAATAGAAGTGTGATGATCATCATTCATAGAGCATTGTCCCCCCCCCAAAAAAAAGAAGGGTTAATTTTATAAATGCCACTCCAATTATGGCGATTCTGAGAAATGCCACCGTAATTTCCAAACTTTGAAAAATGCCATTTCATGCCATTTCCGGTGGCATTTTTCGAAGTCTGCAGTGGTGTTCTTCAAAGATTGCAAAATTTACAGTGGCATTTTTCAAAGTTTGGAAATTGCAATGGCATTTTTATGAATCGCCATAATTGGAGTGGCATTTATCTAATTAACCCAAAAAAGAAGGCCAAAAAAGTGGGGGGCAAATAAAAAAGAAAGGCCAAATAAAAAAAGGAAAGGCCAAATAAAAAATAAAATGAAATAAAAATAAAAGGGACAATGCTACTATCCTTTTTCCACACTTGTGCTTAAAAGTAGCACCATGATCTTTATGATAGAGAGTCTCTTGTTTTGTCACTTTCATATACTAGTGGGAATTTTTCATTATAGAACTTGGCTTGTATATTCCAACAATGGGCCTCCTCAAGTGCCCTAGGTCTTCGTGAGAAAGCAAGTTGGATGCACACCCACTTTGTTTCTTTTGTTGAGCTTTCATACATTTATAGCTTTAGTGCATCCGTTGCATGGCAGTCCCTACTCCTTGCATTGACATCAATTGATGGGCATCTCCCTAGACCATTGATTAGCCGCATCGATGTGAGACTTTCTCCTTTTTGTCTTCTCCACATAACCCCCTCATTATATTCTATTCCACCCATAGTGCTATATCCATGGCTCACGCTCATGTATTGCATGAAAGTTGAAAAAAGTTTGAGATTACTAAAGTATGAAACAATTGCTTGGCTTGTCATCGGGGTTGTGCATGATGAGAGCATTCTTGTGTGACGAAAATGGAACATGACCAAGCTATATGATTTTGTAGGGATGAACTTTCTTTCGCCATGTTATTTTTAGAAGACATGATTGCTTAGTTAGTATGCTTGAAGTATTATTATTTTTATGTCAATATTAAACTTTTGTCTTGAATCTTATGGATCTGAATATTCTTGCTACAATAAAGAGAAATACATGATAAATATGTTAGGTAGCATTCCACATCAAAAATTCTGTTTTTATCATTTACCTACTCGAGGACGAGCAATAATTAAGCTTGGGGATGCTGATACGTCTCGAACGTATCTATAATTTTTAATTGTTCCATGCTATTATATTATCTGTTTTGGATGTTTATGGGCTTTAATAAACACTTTTATATTATTTTTGGGACTAACCTATTAACCTAGAGCCAAGTGCCAGTTTCTGTTTTCCCTTATTTCAGTGTTCCGCAGAAAAGGAATATCAAATGGAGTCCAAACGGAATGAAACCTTAGGAAAAGTTATTTTTGGAAAGAAAGCAGTACAGGAGACTTGGAGTGCACGTCAGGGGATCAACGAGGAAGCCACGAGGCAGAGGGGCGCGCCCACCCCCCGGGCGTGCCCTCCACCCTCGTGGGCCCCTCGTGGCTCCCCTGATGTATTTCTTCCGCCTATATATATCCATATACCCTAAAACTATTGGAGAGCACAATAGATCGGGAGTTCCGCCGCCAGAAGCCTATGTAGCCACCGAAAACCAATCTAGACCCATTCTGGCACCCTGCCGGAGGGGGAATCCCTCTCCGGTGGCCATCTTCATCATCCCAGTGCTCTCCATGACGAGGAGGGAGTAGTTCTCGCTCGGGGCGGAGGGTATGTACCAGTAGCTATGTGTTTGATCTCTCTCTCTCTCTCGTGTTCTTGAGGTGGTACGATCTTGATGTATCGCGAGCTTTGCTATTATAGTTGGATCTTATGATGTTTTCCCCCCCTCTACTCTCTTGTAATGGAATGAGTTTTCCCTTTGAAGTTATCTTATTGGATTGAGTCTTTAAGGATTTGAGAACACTTGATGTATGTCTTGCGTGGAATACCTGTGGTGACAATGGGGTATTCTTTTATCCACTTGATGTATGTTTTGGTGATCAACTTGCGGGTTCCGCCCATGAACCTATGAATAGGGGTTGGCACACGTTTTCGTCTTGACTCTCCGGTAGAAACTTTGGGGCGCTCTTTGAGGTTCTTTCTGTTGGTTGAATAGATGAATCTGAGATTGTGTGATGCATATCGTATAATCATACCCACGGATACTTGAGGTGACATTGGAGTATCTAGGTGACATTTGGGTTTGGGTTGATTTGTGTCTTAAGGCGTTATTCTAGTACGAACTCTAGGCCTGTTTGTGACACTTATAGAATAGCCCAACGGATTGATTGGAAAGAATAACTTTGAGGTGGTTTCGTACCCTACCATAATCTCTTCGTTTGTTCTCTGCTATTAGTGACTTTGGAGTGACTCTTTGTTGCATGTTGAGGGATAGTTATGTGATCCAATTATGTTATTATTGTTGAGAGGACTTGCACTAGTGAAAGTATGAACCCTAGGCCTTGTTTCCTAGCATTGCAATACCGTTTACGCTCACTTTTATCATTAGTTACCTTGTTGTTTTTATATTTTCAGATTACAAAAACCTTTATGTACCATCCATATACCACTTGTATCACCATCTCTTCGCCGAACTAGTGCACCTATACAATTTACCATTGTATTTGGTGTGTTGGGGACACAAGCGACTCTTTGTTATTTGGTTGCAGGGTTGCTTGAGAGAGACCATCTTCATCCTACGCCTCCTACGGATTGATAAACTTTAGGTCATCCACTTGAGGGAAATTTGCTACTGTCCTACAAATCTCTGCACTTGGAGGCCCAACAACGTCTACAAGAAGAAGGTTGTGTAGTAGACATGACGTGGCTTGCGGCCGCGACCGAGGCGGGGCTGGCGGTGCAGGTGAGGAGGGGTAACAACGCGGCAAGCACGACCATCAGGAGCGTGGGGACCGAGGGAAGAGAGGAGAGGAGGGGCTCGCTGCTCACCCCCGTTGCAGGGGATCTGGGGTGGCTAGGCTCGGGGTCGGCTAATGAGGAGGAGTCCGAGGACGCGGCAACGCAGGGGAGGAGCGGCGATGGCGTCCGGCGTGGTCGTCCCGATCGGTGGCGACGGTCGGTCCGGTCGATGTTGCTCGAGGAGGCCAGCGAGGTAGGGGCGACGGTGTCGGGGCGATGACGGGCGGCGACGTCCCTGGGTGGCGGCGTGTTCAGATCGGGGGGAGAGGGGGAAGCGCCAGGGAGAGTGGGGGATCGGGGGGGAGTGGGTGTAGTGGGGGTGTGTGGGTGGACCGATCTAGGTCACGTTGGGAGTGGGGGGTTATGGGGGCGCCGACTGGGCCGGCCTGGCTTGCCCAGTGGCCAGCTGGGCCGTGGCCCAGTGGGTGGGGGGAGGTTGTTTTATTTTTATTTTTTATTTATTTATTCTTTTCTGTTTTATTTTAGTTTCTGATATTTTAGTTTTCAATATTTTAGTTTCTTTAAAATACCAAGTTAGCACCTAAATTAGTATCATCAAAATAGGCCACTGCCAAATCTAGTTTGGACCCAAAATAAATCAGTTTAATACTTCTATACTTTCAAAAGCAATTAAATTATTATTTTAGCCACTGTTTTTAATTAGTTTAGGGCATTTAAACACTTTGTAAAAGGTTGGTTCCACCACCAAAACTAGTTAGGGATTATTTACCACACGATGAACATTTTAGTTTTAATATTTGAAAACTTTTATTGTTTGCTTGATTTTAAATTTGAATTTGAATCGGTTTCGAACTAACGCGAGATTAGCAACAGTAATCGAAGTGACATGGCATCATTAGCAGAGGGTTGTTGTAGCTTAATTATCCGTGCGTCACATGGCATCTATCCGAGATGGTCTACATTTGTGAAGACTATCTCAAACGTTGTGCCAGGAGGCAAGAAGTCCCACTTTGCCAAGGTGCAGGAGGCTTGCAGGAAGGATGTCGAGCGGGCTTTTGGTGTGCTCCAATCTCGATTTGCTGTTGTACGCTACCCTGCTCAGACCTGATCGAAAGATCAAATGTGGAAGATCATGACTTGCTGTGTCATCTTGCACAACATGATCATCGAGAGCGAGCAGGAAGAGCCAGTGTTTGACACTGAACCATACTACAGGCAGGGTCTTCTAGCCGAAGTTGATCACCAGCTACTGGCAAACTGGACTGACTACCTCAGTATGCGTGAGGAGATCCGAGACCCAAAGGTGCATCATCAACTGCAGCAGGATCTGGTGGAGCACCTATGGAGGCTCAAGGGCGACGCTGGGCTGGACGTGTGATGAAATATGAGTTTTTATTTGTTGAACTATATAATTTGTATTGAACTATTTGTTGTTGCACTATTTTGTTGAACTATTTGATTTTCTGTGATGAACTATATGATAAAAAAATATTTATGTTCATAATTGAATGCAGAGCCACCACGAACCACGTCGAATATGGGCCGATTCTCGTCCATATGGGGCCTTTATTCCCTGAAAGTGGGCCGAAAACTGGGCCAATCTCAACGCCTGGGGGCGATCTGGGGCGACGACTAGACACCCAACCGCCCAGCGCCGATTGCATCGTCGGCTCGCCCCCAGGGAGCGATTTTTATGCCTTCTAGGGGCCAACGGCTGGAGATGCTCTTATGTTGTCCAACGTTGCCTGGCTAGGTGTTGTGACTAAGGAGTTTGTCATGGTGATACCGGAATAAGGAAACGAGTAAAGAGTAGAAACCGGTAACGAGCATCAATAATGATGCTTTTTTTTCTTCTTCACCTATCCCTGGTCATAGTGTTGTGTGGCCTTTGCTATTTGCTGGGATGATCCTTTGCTTGTGTGCATTGGTCTTGGTTATGTGCATCCTAGTTATGCACAAGCCAAGTGTGCGCTTACTGTTTTTATCCCCTCGATGCTTCATAATAAATTAATAAAGTACACCCTTATCTAAAAAAATGCACTTGCATGTACATAATTTTTTGTGTATCATTTACAAAGTCCTGCTGATCATTTGTATTCCATTTACTCGCTTGGAATGTTTGGATAGAGTAATGCATAATTATTATTCTGAAGTCTTTTTATGGAAATCATATCTATAAAAATAGTAAAAAGTTTCCTTTCAAGCTCATTGCAGTCTGCAAGAGAAATGATCAAAGAATAGAGGCCTTGGTTTCACGGGAATCTTCCGTGTGACAGAGTGTTTGTTTAGACTAGTAAGCATGGACAAGGAACGCACGTCCCGGCAATCCATTCATTTTTAAGTCCACCTTTATTTGATTAGTTTCATTTTCTATAGTTTTTGTTTGTGTACACATGTTTAAATTGAAACAACTAAAGAAATAAAAATGGAAATACGATATCTGCTATTCCTGATTTTTTTTGGAAATGCGATACGTGTAATGCATGGGGATTATCTAGGATGATAAGTAAAACATTTTGGCAACTATCCTTGGAACAATGACTTAATTATTTCAACTACATTGTTTGACTGTACAAAAAAATGAAGAGATTATTGGAACAGTGCACAAAAGGGCATTTTTAGATACATTGTATCAAACAAAGAGTCTTAGTTTGGCAAAACAAAAATTCAGAAACTAACACTTGATACTAGCATCCATTAGTTGTCATAACATCTCATCACTTTTAATAATTAACCTTCGGGAACTCTTTGTGTCAAGAGAACTATACAACAGGACTGAAAAGGAATTGTAGGTTCAGACCAAATAATACTAGCCTTGAACCGTAGGTTCAGACCAAATAACCAAATAACTGACACGTAACTATCAGTGAAATTAATTACAATATACGCAACAATATAAACATATTTTAGATGCAAAACAACTACAAACGGAACTTATTTTCACTGCCTAGATTAACCAAAAATTGGGGGATTTCACAACAGCTGACCGTAGTATCAAATACCACATACCATCTCACGTAGTAATATATGTTTGCTCTTTAATCCACGTGTTAGATCGCCGGCCGGAGTACACACGCGAGCACGGTGGAGACAGATGAGAGAGAGAGGAAGACCAACACACAAGATTTTGCGAGGCGCAACTGCCGTCCTCTTTTCTTGTTTTTCTTCTCTTATTCTTTCCGATAGCACGCACAACCAAACGTGGCCGATTACAATGCAAAGCCTCCGCACGATCCTTTTTACCCGCGCCATCCCACGGAGAATTGTTCGGGAGCTGACCAAACTAGCTACGACTTGATCTATACCTGTAGGTGCACATACGACGTGACAGGTCCTAGTTATTTGCTACATGTGAAACTAATTAAGCAGAAAGCCAATGCATGCACGCTACAAACACATGCACGTACCTATACTGAACTAATGCATAGGGTTGAAGTATAATCCAATATCTGACAGACCTTGTAACAAGATTAGCACCAACAATCACCTCCCTAATCTTGTTACTCCATTTATTTCTTTGCGTACCGAGCACCCTCATGCCGGCTCGACGTTTGCGCCGCCACGAGCAAAACCTCTGCTTTTTGCTGCTGTCGTTGTAGCTGAACCGAATACGTCTGCCGCTTTCTTCAGATTCAGCACATAGAGTCAATTCTTGGTTTTCCTTGCTCTGGCTAGCAGCTTCCCGGAGCGATCAAATACACTCATGAACCCACGGCGTTGCACTGATTTGCACCCTTCCTCATCTAGCTGCCCAAGACTCAGTATACTGCTTGTGAGCTTGGACACAAAATACACATTATGAAGAAGTATTTGCTGCCCGCTTACACTCTGGAGGAACACTGTGCCTTTGCCAAGAATTTTCACCACTGAATCATCACCAAACTTTACACTTCCCTTTATGGACTCATCCAGCAAAACAAAATTTTCTCGACTGCCGGTCATGTGGTTACTAGCACCACTATTCAAATACCAAGTGCTGTTCTTACGATTCACATCACTAGAGCCCAGTTTTGGCTTCACATTCTTTTCATGCAGAAAAATCCTCTCTACTTGATCTACTACAGGATGCACCTCCACTTTGCATAACTGGGATATTGATGATACTAGCTCTTGGGCTTTACCTTGTTTTGCAGAAGAATGAACCCTCCCTTGGTCCGGCGCTGGACACTCCAAGCCAGTATGAGTCACTGTTGTTGCGGCCGGGGTTGTTGCCGCCGGCGTCGTCGCAAACATTACTGGGCCAGCTTGCACGGCAATTGCCATTGCCTTCTTCACCATAACATGCAGCAAGGCATTCTCTTCACGGAGCAGACGCTGTGATTCTTGCATCTCAGCCTTCTCTTTTTTTGCTCGCTGAACATCCTCCTTGTCAGCATGCACGGACTCCAGGAGCAACATATACTTGTCATCAGCACTTGCAACCGCTACATCCTTTGCATCTGTCCTGTACTCGTGGGACACAGCATACAACTTCGCATTGGCTTCGCCCAGCTCACCGCGTAACTGCTCAGCCTCGGCCCTGGCCGCTTCCAACTCGGCCTCGATGGCCAAGGGGCGAAGCACCTCCTTCACCTCCATATCTTCTGGTTGGACGACGTCCGTGACCTGCTCCTCCGCCCCCGGTGCAAGTTCACATGCCACCGCCATCAGCAGCCCCGGTTTGTAGTCAACGTCGGCAGCTGTAAGAAGCGCTTTCTCCTTCTTCAACGCCTCACACTCGGAGTTGAAATAGCCTTTCTCCCCGCACTCAAAGCAGATAATCTTCGACTTGTCGAACTTGCCACGGGTCTTTTTCTTGTCGCCACGCCCGTCGCCATTCTTGCTGCCGCTACTGGAACCCTCTTCTTTCTTCTTTTTCTCCTGGACCAGTGCCTCCAACTGCGCACGGGAGACCAGAATCAACTTCTCGCCGTCGTCGCCGCGGTCTTGGCGCCGTCCGGACTGGTTCTCCTCGAACGCTCGCAGCCGCCCAATGGCCTCAACGACAGACATCTTCTTGACGTCGCCCCATTGCTCGATTGTCCCGATTATCGGCAGGAAGCGATCCGGGACCGCCGCAAACAGCCGCTTGACAACGGCGTGCTCCTGCAAGTTCTCGCCAAGTGCTTGAATTTCTCCAACGAGCGCGGTGAGTCGGCGCCTGAACGCGCCAACTTCTTTGCCATCTTCCATGGTCAGCCTCTCGAAGCGTCTTGTCAAGTGGCTGATGCGCGCCTGCACGACACGCTCTTCGCCGATGCGCATATTGCGGATAGCCTCCCACGCCTCCTTTGCCGACTCGTACTCCACGATCGACATCATCATGTCATCGGGAACCGACTGCGAGATAGCAGCCATGGCTCCCTGATCTTTGGCCTCATCGACGTCTTCTCCGGTGATCGCCGACCACACACCCATTGGCTTGAGGTTGATCTTCATCTTCGCCGCCCACAACTGATAATTACCTTCTGTCAGCTGCGGGTATTGGATCGGCACTCCGACGCTCCTCGCCTGCGCGGCCACGACGATCGTCCCATCGCCGGAGCCGCTGGCACCGAGCCTCTTGCTCGGCGGCGTGTACTTTTTGCCGCCACCAGCGTTGCTCTTCTTCGGTGACTGATCCCCCATCGCCACCGCCCCAAACGCCTCCGGCCACAACCTAGCTCTGTATACCAAATGTTAGATCGCCGGCCGGAGTACACACGCGAGCACGGTGGAGACAGATGAGAGAGGAAGGAAGACGAACACACAGGATTTTGCGAGGCGCAACTGCCGTCCTCTTTTCTTGTTTTTCTTCTCTTATTCTTTCCGATAGCACGCACAACCGAACGTGGCCGATTACAATGCAAAGCCTCCGCACGATCCTTTTTACCCGCGCCATCCCACGGAGAATCGTTCGAGAGCTGACGAAACTAGCTACAACTTGATCTATACCTGTAGGTGCACATACGACGTGACAGGTCCTAGTTATTTGCTACATGTGAAACTAATTAAGCAGAAAGCCAATGCATGCACGCTACAAACACATGCACGTACCTATACTGAACTAATGCATAGAGTTGAAGTATAATCCAATATCTGACAGACCTTGTAACAAGATTAGCACCAACACCATGGGTGCTTGTTATCTTTCCTCTTGCGTACACTTTATGGTGTGGCTTTAGGATAATTTATGTTTGCTTTTTTATAAGTAGTAGAGATGTAGAGAAAGTAAGAGTTTGAGTACATTTCATTATCTAAAATGTCAATTTTACCAAAACAACATGTCATGCATACCAGCCTATTGGATAAATTTATCTTCATTTGCTCTAGGTAAGGGCATGGAACATGGCAGTCACGATTTCAATCATGTGCAATATCTACACAAATATACTATTGTCCTGGGCACCTTATTTTGCACTCACTTCTAGTACCTTAAAAAAACTCATTTCACCTCTAAGGCCATCGTTCTGTGACCTTGTTGTAGCACGTAGGTCATTGGGGGATTCATGCCACAATAGGAAAATATTGGGGCCTAGTGTTCAACCCCATCATAAGGAAAATGACAAACATATATAGCAGTACTTGTTGGATGGTTGTTCATTATGTTTTTGCTCATTCATTATTGACCGAATGGTTAGTTTGGCATGAGAGGTTTTGAGAAATTCAAATATGCATTTGCAATCCTTTTGGCGTGAAAATAGAGCGCCATTTGGTGCAGCTGGCAGAGGCAATCTTGCATGGAGCAGTAATAATCGCAGGGTAGAGGTCGTTGATGAACGTTGAGGGACTAGCCTCGTGGATAAACTTGGGTTGGAACTTGGAAGCATCAAGATATCAGCTAGGCCCCTTCCGGTACCGAGGGAAACCGCAGGAAAGCTGTTCCTAGCGAATTCTTTCCTGCGTAGGCATTCAGTTCAAAGAACACTACCCTGGAATCATCTGGAAAGGTTTTCTGGCCCATTATTTCACAAAAATTTGTGTATGCTCCAGGCAAAAGAGCGAGAATGGACAAAAAAATACCTTAGCATCCATGCATGTTGGGCGCTGGTTGGTCTATAGTCTATGTACCGTAGGGCCTACTACAAATAGTTCCTTAATATAAATCTCTATACCAGAAGGGAAGTATCTAGGGTTCACCTTTTCCCGTGTTTATTTCCTACGACCTAAACACCTCACCACTACTGGTTTTCTTTATCCTTTGTTCATGTGTTTGCAGACACGTTCCTTTTCTAGTCCTTCATTTTACACAATTCCAATGTTCTTTAACTTATAATATATCCGAACATGCCCTTATTGTGGGTTGGGGTTATAGATGTTGGTGAAGAACTGTGTCCCACCGGGCCTAGGACGACAACCGGGGCTAGTTATTCGATCAACAATCGCACCAGACGGGGTGATGTTGCAAGAAACAATGATGCATCAAGGTCGACATTACAGCGGTCACGATAACTATATTGTAGCTCTTTGGAACTAGTTTTCATCTTTACAGCTTCTAAGCTCCCAAGAAATGGAGCTCCTTGGTTGAATTGGGGATGTGGGACCAGCATGTCATCCAGTGAAAGGGATGTACTTACCAACAAGGCCCCACACGTCATTTACACATGTTCTCTGTGTACATCCAAGGGGAGACTGCTGTCATTATTTGTTCTGCACATCTTGTCGGCCTCAGGCGCACATACATAGCCAATATCATGTGCTAGCTCCATACGATTGTACCGCAGCATTTCATGTATTACAATTCGTATTTGGATGAAAATAGAGTTTTCTGGTGACCGAACCTAAAAAAACTATATCCCAACGAGAACGTAAAAAAACATATCCTAATGACAGATTGGAAGCCTGGATTTTGAGCTCAGTGTCAGCTCGAGCACCAAAATGTTTTACTCATATATCGGGTGCAGTGCAACCTTTATATTAGAATAAGATGTCTTTCAATAGAAAATTGCTTGTTATTCAACTCTTAAATATTTATTCTATACGATCCAAATAAAACATATCAGCTTATTGTGAATAGGTAGAATATTATATTATTTTCTTGATGGATTGGATACTTCTATTTAGCTTTTTTCGAAAAGGGGTCGGGCCCCGGCCTCTGCATCAGAACGATGCATACGGCCAAATTATTAATAAACAACAAAATGTTCTACAAAAGTCTAGGTCTCAAAAGTAAAGAAGCTCACAAAGAGCAAAAACATCATGACAAGATAGCCACAACCGGCAAGCAAAAATATAAGATAGGAAACTAAACACCTATCCTATTACATGACCATCATCGAAACCGGTTAAAGATATCCCAAGCTACCGTCTCCCAACGGATAGATCTAGTAACCAAACGCTCCCTGGCCCCTGTTGGAGTGAGTAGCGACCACAGACAGATGAGTGTAGTGGCCCGGAAGATAAACTGCAAGAAATGAATTTTTGTTGTTCTGTTAAAAACCAAATCATTTCTGCAGTTCCAGACTGCCCATAATAAAGCACATACTCCTACACGGATATGTCTCGCAGTGTCGGAATCTAACCCATGTAACAACGTCCCATATAACGTGTTGATGGTATTTGGAGGAGTAATATTAAAAGCTAAGTGCACTGTCCGCCACAAATTTTTTGCCAAGGGACAATCGAGAAAGAGGTGTTTGATGGATTCGTCCTTATCACAGAAACTATATCTTGTAGATCCTGTCCAATTGCATTTTGCGAAATTGCCCTTAGTTAGAATGACTTATTTATGTACAAACCACATAAACACTTTTATTTTCAAAGGCACTTTGACATTGCACACATGTTTCGAATGAGGAATATCACTAGAGTAGATAGCATCCAAATACATGGATTTAACCGAGAACTCTCCATTCTTTGTTAGTTTCCAGCTCAGCCGATCGGGTTGTTGAGAAAGGTGGACCTCCATCAATCTATGCACTAAGTGGACCCAAGCTTCCCAATGATTTCCCGCTAGAGTCCTCCTAAATTGGATATTCAAAGGATTGGACTGTAATACTGTTGCAACGTAGGCTTCTCTTCGCTGCACAATATTATAAAGGGATGGGTATTGGAGTGCAAGGGGCGTTTCCCCTAGCCATGTGTCCTCCCAGAACCTCGTGGTAGTACCATTTCCAACTACACATTTTTTCCTGCTGAAAAAGGTAGATTTCACTCTCATCAGTCCTTTCCAAAAAGGCAAATCAGTCGGCCTCACCGTCACCTAGGATAATGTTTTGGAATTAAGGTACTTTTTCCGCAGGATTTGGGCCCATGTGGCGTCCGTCTCTACAGATAGCTTAAACAACCACTTGCTGAGTAAACATCTGTTCTTCACCTCTAAGTTTTCAATGTCGAGACCCACTTGGTCTTTCTGTTTGCAAATGATATCCCATTTAGCGAGTCTGTAATTTCATTTTAATTCATCACTCTGCCAGAAGAAGCGTGATCGATAGAAGTCTAGCCTTTTCCGGACTCCAACTGGTACCTCAAAAAAGGACAAGAGAAACATATGCTTACTCATAAGAACCAAATTAATGAGAATTAATCAGCCTCCGTATGACATAAGCTTACCCTTCCAGCTGCTTAGTTTCTTTTCAAATCGATCCTCAATGCACTTCCATTCTTTGCTAGAAAGCTTGCAATGGTGAATTGGTATATCCAAATACGTGAAGTGTAAAGATCCCAATTCGCATCCGAACAATTTTTTGTAAGCATCTTATTCATCTTTAGCTCTTCCAAAGAAGAACAATTCACTTATATGGAAGTTAATCTATAACCCCGATAATTGTTCGAACAGGCATACCACAAGCTTCATGTTTCTTGCTTTGGCCAAATCATGCTCCATGAATATGATAGTATCATCAGCGTACTGAAGGTCGACACTCCGCCATCCACTAAATGCGGAACTAGGCCATCTACTTGGTCGTCATCCTTAGCCCTTCCTATTAGGATTGTCAACATGTCAACCACAATGTTCAAAAGAATCGGTGACATCGGGTCACCTTGCCTCAGGCCTTTGCGTGTCTGAAAGTAATGACCTATGTCGTCATTCACTTTGATACCAACACTCTCTTTTTTCGTGAAAGAATCAACCTGGTTTCTCTAGGCCTGATCAAATCCTTTCATGCGCAATGCCTGCTGAAGGAATGGCCATTTTACTTTATCGTACGCTTTGTCAAAATCCACTTTGAAAACCACCCAGATGAGCCACAAGTATCCGGGAGCTATCGTAGTCCTTTTGATAAGTAAGAGTGTCAAACCCAACGAGGAGAAGAAGCAAATGTCAAGCAGTTTTCAGTAAGGTATTCTCTGCAAGCACTGAAATTATTGATAACAGATAGTTTTGTGACAAGGAAATTTGTAATGAGTAACAAATAACAAAAGTAAACAAGGTGAAGCAAGGTGGCCCAATCCTTTTTGTTGCAAATGACAAGCCTGGACAAACTCTTATATAAAGAAAAACGCTCCCGAGGACACATGGGAATTATCGTCAAGCTAGTTTTCATCATGCTCATATGTTTCGCGTTCGTTACTTTGATAATTTGATATGTGGGTAGAGCGGTGCTTGGGCACTTCCCTTCCTTGGACAAACATCCCACTTATGATTAACCCCTCTTGCATGCATCCGCAACTACAAAAGAAGTATTAAGGTATACCTAACCATAGCATGAAACATGTGGATCCAAATTAGCCCCTTACGAAGCAACGCATAAACTAGGGTTTAAGATTCTGTCACTCTAGCAACCCATCATCTACTTATTACTTCCCAATGCCTTCCCCTAGGCCCAAACAATGGTGAAGTGTCATGTAGTCGACGTTCACATGACACCACTAGAGGAGAGACAACATACATCTCATCAAAATATTGAACGAATAACAAATTCACATGACTACTTATAGCAAGACTTCTCCCATGTCCTCAGGAACAAACGTAACTACTCACAAATCATATTCATGTTCATAACCAGAGGGGTATTAATATGCATAAAGGATATGTACATATAATATTTCACCGAATAAACCAACTAGCATCAACTACAAGGAGTAATCAACACTACTAGCAACCCACAGGTACCAATCTGAGGTTTTGAGACAAAGATCGGATACAAGGGATGAACTAGGGTTTGAGAGGAGATGGTGCTGGTGAAGATGTTGATGGAGATTAACCCCCTCCCGATGGGAGGATCGATGGTGATGACGATAGTGACGATCCCCCCCCGGAGGGATGTTTCCTCAGCAGAACAGCTCCGTCGGAGCCCTAGATTGGTTCCGCCAAGGTTCCGCATTGAGACGGTGGCGCTTGGTCCCGAAAGCTTCCTCTGGATTTTTTCCAGGGCGAAAGACTTCATATAGAAAAAGATGGGCACCGAAGGCCTGCCGGGTGATACGCCTCCATCGTATCTACTTTTCCAAACACTTTTGCCGTTGTTTTGGACTCTAACTTGCATGATTTGAATGGAACTAACCCGGACTGACGTTGTTTTCAACAGAATTGCCATGGTGTTATTTTTGTGCAGAAATAAAAGTTCTTAGAATGACCTGGAAATCAATCGAGAATATTTTTGGAATATATAAAAAATACTGGCAAAAGAATCAAGGCCAAGGGCCCACACCCTGTCCACGAGGGTGGGGGCGCGCCTACCCCCCTGGGCGCGCCCCCCTGCCTTGTGGGCCCCCTGGTGCTCCACCGACCTCAACTCCAACTCTATATATTCACGTTCGGGGAGAATAAAATCAGGGAGAAGGATTCATCACGTTTTACGACACGGAGCCGCCGCCAAGCCCTAATCTCTCTCAGGAGGGCTGATCTGGAGTCCGTTCGGGGCTTCGGAGAGGGGAATCCGTCGCTATCGTGATCATCAACCTTCCTCCATCACCAATTTCATGATGCTCACTGCCGTGCGTGAGTAATTCCACCGTAGGCTTGCTGGACGGTGATGGGTTGGATGAGATTTATCATGTAATCGAGTTAGTTTTGTTAGGGTTTGATCCCTAGTATCCATTATGTTCTGAGATTGATGTTGCTATGACTTTGCTATGCTTAATGCTTGTCACTAGGGCCCGAGTGCCATGCTTTCAGATCTGAACCTATTATATTTCCATGAATATATGTGAGTTCTTGGTCCTATTTTGCAAGTCAATAGACACCTACTATGTGTTATGATCCGGTAACCCCGAAGTGACAATAATCGGGACCACTCCCGGTGATGACCGTAGTTTGAGGAGTTCATGTATTCACTAAGTGTTAATGCTTTGTTCCGGTACTCTATTAAAAGGAGGCCTTAATATCCCTTAGTTTTCCACAGGACCCCGCTGCCACGGGAGGGTAGGACGAAAGATGTCATGCAAGTTCTTTTCCATAAGCACGTATGACTATATTCGGAATACATGCCTACATTACAATGATGAACTGGAGCTAGTTCTGTGTCACCCTATGTTATAACTTTTGCATGAGAAATCGCATCTGACATAATTATCCATCACTGATCCATTGCCTACGAGCTTTTCACATATTGATCATTCCTTAGTTACTTTGCCGTTGCCACTGTTACAATTACTACAAAACTGCTACTGTTACTTTTGCTACCATTACGCTACTATCATACTGCTTTGCTACTAAATACTTTGCTGCAGATATTAAGTTTTCCAGGTGTGGTTGAATTGACAACTCAGCTGCTAATACTTGAGAATATTCTTTGGCTCCCCTTGTGTCGAATCAATAAATTTGGGTTGAATACTCTACCCTCGAAAACTGTTGCAATCCCTTATACTTGTGGGTTATCAAGACTATTTTCTGGAGCAGTTGCCGGGGAGCATAGCTCTACTCTTTGAGTCACTTGGTATTTATATATGTTGATCACTATGAAGAACTTGAAAGACGAAAGAACCAAGATTTATCCCTCAACTACGAGGGGAGGTAAGGAACTGCCATCTAGCTCTGCACTTGATTCACCTTCTATTATGAGTAAACTTGCGACACCTACTCCTGCAATCCATTCTGATATGTCGCATGTTATTGATGATGCCACTTCTGCTATGCATGATGCTTATGATGAAACTACTTCTATGCTTGATAATACTATGCCACTAGGTGAACTTCTTGATGAACAACTTGCTAGGGTTAGAGAGAATGAAATTATTTAAACTGATAATATTGATGAAAGTGATGATAAATATTCTCCCCCTAGATATGAATTGCCTGTTGTGCCCGAGGGGTATGTCATGGATGAAGAAACTGCTAGAGACTTTTTAGCTTGCAATGATAGATATGATCTTAAGTAACTGTTAGTGTAGCGACCAGACCTCAAACAGTCCAATCTCTGTGCTTCGGTGTCATCCCTGGATCAGTAATGCTGACACCACACAGTACTTGAAGGATTCATAGCAGAGTAGCAATCACACACTTATTACATTGAGTGTCTCAAAAGAGAACTTATTACAATAAATATGGCTTAAGGCCATCTAATACTGATAACAGCGGAAGGCTTGGAAGATAAGTGAGTCCATCAACTCCAACGGCATCACTGAGTATAGAACCACGACCTAAAACTCCTTAATCGTCGTCTGAAAAGTCTGCAACATTAATGTTGTAGCCCGAAAACGGGTCAGCACATGGAATATGCTGGCAATGTAACACATAGAGAGTAATGGAATGAAACATCTATTCTATATGCATATTTGGCTGGTGGAAAGCTCTATGGTTACAGTTTTGCGTAAAGCCAATTTTCCCCCATTGCAAAGGAATAAATTTATTTAACTATCATGGTGGTTGTTAAACATTGAGAATGGTTGACAGCATTCTCAATCCCAATTAAACATCATCATTAAACAAACCCAACAAAATTAATTTTAGAGTAACATGTTGAGATTCTCATGATAATCCAGGTACTAGATACTCAAGATGTCCATAACCGGGGACACGGCTAACCATGATTAGTTTATACACTCTGTAGAGGTTTGCGCACTTTTCCCCACAAGACTTGATCTCCTCCATTGGTTTTCTCGCACTGCATGGTGTTTGAGAAACGGATGACCGAGACCTAGTCTTTCAGAAGCGCTAGCACCTTACGAACGGGTAGACCGTACCAACCTACATCCCCTACATCTACTAGTCTACCACTGTAAGAGTTTGCACGACTTAGTCAACTATGCTAGAGCCCATAATAGCTTGTGGCCGCACACGGAAGTTTCTAGTATGAATAATCTCATGATCCCTTTGAGCCTGGGTGGCGGTCCATAAAAACAAACAGGCAATCCTGGAATACCCAGGTGCCTCAATCCACCTAGATGTGTGTTTAGGTTGCCACCTTAAGTAAACCATTAATTAACAAAGCTCACATCTGTCATGGATACACTCACCCAATCCACGTCTACTAGCATAGCATAGCAATAATAAGCAAACGTAGAGTAACTCCCAAAGGTTTGATAATAAATAGGTAATAGGTTCTACCTCAACTACTCCCCAAACCCACAATTTAATTAGATCCTAAATCATGCAAGGTGTGAGGATTGATCTAATGCAATAAAACTGGGTAGTAGGAGGTATGATCAAAGTGTTACTTGCCTTGCTGATGATCCGGGAAACCTAGCGATTCGAAGTAACAAGCGGCGCACTCTGGGTACTCTATCGCAAACAAACAAACACACAATAAGTACTCAACTAATGCACAGGAAAAACTCAAATAAGAGATCTAACCAGAAAGTTCAATTTAAGAACTCCGGTTGGCAAAAAGAATCAAATTGAACGAAGAAACGAAAGACAAATGGCAAAAGAAACAGGCTTCGTTTACTATTCTGGATCTAAGGCAATTTTTACAGTGGCAAAAACTTGTTTACGTTGGTTAAATGAAAGAGGGTTTCGAGACGAAACTCCAGGCGCTTGAATCGCCTGATTCCAATAAACGAGCGAAAAGATATACTAAAACAAAAATTGGATCAGAAATCGCGATCAGAAAAATCACGGATTTAATCCGAGAAAAAGAAAAAATGACGAATGTTCGTTAAAACGAACGAATGGACGAACGCTCACTATTTAAATAAACCGGAAAACCGATCTATTTTTAAAAAACCGAAACTAAAAAAAACAACAAAACCGTCGGAAAACCGAACGGTTTTTCAAAAAAAAAATGGCGGAGGGATCGAGGTAAACCTCGGGCGGCGGGTCCGGCGGCGGCGATGGCGGCGCGGCGCGGGGCGAAGGCGGCGGCGGCGAAGCAGCTAGGGTTTGGGGGGGGGGGCTTCCGGCTGGGCCTCCCCGGCTTTTAAAGCCGGACGGGCCTTAGTGTCCGGGTCGGACACGGCCCGTAGGTCGGTTGCGTGTTTTTTTTATAAATAGTTACGCTTAGAAAAAAAACAAAAGGACTACTAAACGGACTCCAAAAATCCCGAAATAAATTTTCCCCGGCTTCTAAAATCAAGCCGCACATGATGAACATTTATTTGGGGCCTAAATGCAATTTTGAAAAATGCACATTTTTCCCTAAATTCAAATAAAATAGCAAATAAAACCAAATAAAATCTTATTTGATTTTTTATTAAATCCTCAATATTTCTTTATTTTGGGAAAGTCATTTTATTCCCTCTCTCATAATTTTTATAATAGAAATAATTGAAGATAAAATAAATAAAACCAAATGATCCTATTTTCAAAATTTGAGACAACTCAAATATGAAAATAACGAAATCCCCAACTCTCTCCGAGGGTCCTTGAGTTGCGTGAAATTTCTAGGACCAACCAAAATGCAATAATTATGATATGCAATGATGATCTAGTGTATAACATTCCAAATTGAAAATTTGGGATGTTACAAACCTACCCCCTTAAGATGAATCTCGCCCTCGAGATTCGGGTTGGCTAGAAAATAGGTGAGGGTGGTCTTTCAGCAAATCTTCCTCTCGTTCCCAGGTGGCTTCATCCTTCGTGTGGTGGCTCCACTGAACCTTGAAAAACTTGATAACCTTGCTGCGGGTGACTCGACTGGCATACTCTAGAATCTTAATTGGTTTCTCCTCATAGGTCAAATCACTATCCAACTGAATCGCTTCCAGTGGTACCGTATCTCTCAGCGGTATGTCAGCCATCTCTGCATGGCACTTCTTCAACTGGGATACATGAAACACGTCATGAACTCCTGACAGTCCTTCGGGTAATTCCAACTTGTAGGCTACTTCTCCCATACGCTCGAAAACTTTGTATGGGCCTACAAAACGTGGCGCTAGTTTTCCCTTAACTCCAAAGCGCTTAACTCCTCGAAGTGGAGATACTCGGAGATAAACTCGGTCTCCGACTTTGTAAACTGTCTCCTTGCGTTTAGAATCTGCATAACTCTTCTGCCTGGACTGAGCTACCTTCAGCCTATCGCGAATCAATTTCACTTTCTGTTCAGACTCCTTTATCAGATCTGGTCCAAACAACAGGCGGTCTCCAACTTCATCCCAAGAAAATGGGGTCCTGCACCTCCTTCCGTACAAGTCTTCGAAAGGGGCCATCTTCAAACTGGTTTGATAGCTGTTGTTGTAAGAGAACTCTGCATATGGCAAATTCTCATCCCAACTAGATCCATAATCTAGCGCACAAGCTCTTAGCATATCCTCCAAAATCTGATTGACTCTCTCGGTCTGTCCATCTGTCTGCGGGTGGAAAGCTGTGATAAACTCCAGTCTGGTTCCCAAAGTCTCATGCAACTGATTCGAGAACTTTGAGGTAAACTGGGTTCCCCTATCTGATACAATGCTCCTTGGAACTCTGTGCAGACATACGATCCTGGTCATGTATATCTTTGCCAACTTTGCACTGGTATAGGTAGTCTTCACTGGAATGAAATGAGCTACCTTTGTCAAACGATCGACTACAACACATATCGAGTCATAGCCTGAACATGTTCTGGTAAATCCTGTAATAAAATACATGCCTAGATTATTCCACTTCCATTCGGGTATCGGCAATGGTTGTAGCAATCCTGCTGGCTTCTGATGCTCTGCCTTCACTCTCTGACATACATCACAAACTGCTACATATTCCGCAATATCCTTCTTCATTCCGGTCCACCAGAAAATATCCTTCAAACCAAATACATCTTGGTATTTCCTGGGTGAATCGAGTATGGTGAGTCATGGGCCTCTTGCAGAATTAGCTTCCTGATCTCCGAATCATTTGGTACATAGACACGGTCTTCAAACCATAAGGTATCATGCTCATCCTCACGAAATCCCTTAGTTTTTACTTTGCTCATATTCTCCTTAATAGAGGCAATCTCCTTGTCAGTACTTTGAGCTTCTCTGATCTTATCCATCAAAGTAGACTGAATCTCCAATGCTGCTACATAGCCTCTTGGAACTATTTCCAAACATAGATCTTGAAGATTTTCGGCTAACTCCCTTGGTAAATCTCCCGTCATTAGGGTGTTGACATGGCTCTTACGGCTTAATGCATCAGCTACTACATTAGCCTTTCCAGGGTGATAATGCAATTTCATATCATAATCCTTGATGAGCTCCAACCATCTCCTTTGTCTAAGGTTCAACTCCTTCCGTGTGAAAATATACTTCAAACTCTTGTGATCCTTGTACACCTCGCAATGGTTTCCAATCAGAAAATGTCTCCAAGTCTTCAATGCATGCACTACGGCTGCTAACTCCAAATCATGTGTAGCATAATTCAACTCATGAGGCTTAAGCTTTCGTGAGGCATATCAAACAACTCTGCCTTCCTGCATAAGCACTGCTCCAAGTCCTCGATGTGAAGCGTCGCAATACACCTCATAATCTTTGGTCTGATCCGGTAAAATCAACAGGGGTGAGGTAACCAAATGTTTTTTCAACTCCTGAAAACTAGCCTCACATTCATCCGTCCATATGAACTTGGTATCCTTCTTCAACAACTCCGTCATAGGCTTCGCAATCTTTGAGAAATTCTCAATAAACCTCCGGTAGTATCCTGCGAGTCCAAGAAAACTCTGGATCTCTCCCACGGTGGTTGGTGCTTCCCACTTGGTCACGGTATCAACTTTAGTGGGATCTACTGCTATACCTTCTCCGGATATAACGTGTCCGAGAAATCCAACTTCCTTCAACCAAAACTCATATTTGCTAAACTTGGCATATAATTGATGTTCTCTGAGCTTTCCAAGAACCAAACGCAAATGTTCCTTATGCTCCTCTTCATTCTTCGAGTAAACCAGGATATCATCAATGAACACTATGACTAACTTATCCAAGAACTCCATAAACACTTTGTTCATCATGTTCATAAAATATGCAGGTGCGTTAGTCAGACCAAATGACATAACGATATACTCATACAGCCCATACCTGGTGGTAAAAGCCGCCTTGGGTATATCATGTTCCCGAATCTTCAACTGGTGGTATCCTGATCGCAGATCGATCTTGGAAAATACCTTAGCTCCTTGCAATCGATCAAACAGATCATTGATCATCGGTAGTGGGTACTTGTTCTTGATGGTTACTTCATTCAATCCTCGATAATCGACAACCATCCTTAACGATCCATCCTTCTTCTCTACTAGAAGTACTGGCGATCCCCAAGGCGATGAACTTGGGTGAATATATCCTTTATCCAGTAACTCCTTAATCTCCTTCTTAATTTCCACCAAATCCTTTGCAGGCATCCTATATGGTCTCTTTGATATTGGCCCTGTGCCTGGCAAAAGCTCAATCAAAAACTCAATATCTCTATCCGGTGGCATGCTTGGCAACTCTTCTGGAAATACTTTGGGGAAATCCTTCACTACTGGTACTTCCTCCTGCACAACTCTGGTTAAACAATTTACTCGAGTCCTCTTTGGCACAGGTCGGGATACATACTTGATCCTTCTCCCTTCTGGGGTGGTAAGTAAAATTGACTTACTGGCACATTCAATATTCCCTTCATACTTTGACAACCAATCCATGCCTAATATCACATCCAATCCTTGGGATTCCAACACTATTAGGTCTGAGGAAAAAACATAGTTACCAATTCTTAATGGTAACCGATGACACCATAGACTAGCCATATATTCTGCTCCAGGCGAAGTTACTAACATGGGTGACCTAAGGGCTTGGGTTGGCAGTTTATACTTATCCACAAATCCCCTTGATATGTATGAATGCGATGCACCAGTATCGAAAAGAACGAGTGCACTAAATGACTTAACCAAAAACTTACCGATTACTGCATCCGGCTGCTCTTCAACCTCCTCCACGTTAACGTGGTTCACCTGTCCCCTGTTGAAAGGGTTCGGCTTCTTCCCAGAGCTTCCATTGCCATTTCCATTATGGGATTTAGGACATTCATTGGCATAATGTCCGGTCTTCTGGCACTTAAAACAAGTGACTTGGCTCAGGTCTTTCTTGGCTGGGCTTGATGGGTTGGTGCGGTTCTGGCCGTTGCTTCCTCCATTACCATTACCATTCCTGGGGCCATTGTGATTGTGCGAGCTTCCTCCTCCATGGGTATGCTGAAAATGTCCTCCTGGCCTAGGGGTAAAACGTGGCTTCTGCTGAGCTCCTGAAGTGTACTTTCCTTGTGCATACTTCCTCTTGCGATTCTCAATTTGCTGCTGCTTCCCTTCAATCATAAGAGCACGATCTACCAACTCCTGGGAGTTGTTGAAGGTTGCTACCATCAACTGCATGCTCAACTCATCATTCAGTCCTTCCAGAAACTTCTCCTACTTTGCTGCATCCGTAGCAACATCATCTGGGGCATAACGTGCTAATTTACTAAAGTCCTCCACATACTGGCCAACTGTCCGTCCTCCTTGGCACAAGTTGCGAAACTCTCGCTTCTTCATGGCCATAGCTCCTCCTGAAACATGGGCAGTACAAAAAACATGCTGAAACTGGTCCCATGTGATAGTATCGACAGGGAAAGTGGCTGTGAAATTCTCCCACCATGATGCTGCGGGTCCTTCAAGCTGATATGCGGCAAACTTCACCTTCTCCGCATCCGTGCATCCTGCTGTGGTCAACTCTCTAGCTGTCTTGCGGAGCCAATCATCTGCTACTATCGGCTCGGTGCTACTGGAAAACACCGGCGGATTCAGCCTAAGAAAACGGGCTAAGTGATCAACAGGTGGTGGTGGTGGGTTGTTGTTCCCCTGGTTCTGATTCTGGACTAGTAACTGCATCAATGTGTTCTGCTGCTGGATCAACTGAGTGAGCTTCGGTGGAAAGGTAAATCCGGGGTCACGTCTCGGAGGCATCTGAGGGTTTAGAAAAAAAATGAGATTTAAGAATAGAGGGGGTCTAAAAAGAAAACACTACCCATATGCACATGAGGCAAAAGAAAACAATTCACTTCATTCAATCAATCAAACAAGGGCATACAATCGATCTGACTATGGCAAAAGTGCTCGGACTACTATATTTACATGGTGGACTACTACTACTGTTGGGGTGGTCTACTAGAAATATTCTTCGGTTGCAGACTCCATGATATCTGCTCCAGCTTCATCAACATAGTCATCATCGCTATCATCTGGATCCGAGTCGGTGTCGTCGATGATGATGTAGTCTTCCGGGCGAATCTCCTTGGGTTCTTCTTCTTCTTCTTGTTCTACTGGTGTAGGGCCTCCCATGAATATTCCAATCTTCTTGATCAGATCGTCATTCTTTTCCACTAATACTTCAATTTCTTCTTCGAAATCTTCACGCGTAGCCTTGAGTTCATATTCCAGTTCCTTGATTCGTGTCTTTGCCTTCTTCGGGTCTATCATGTCGGCGCACATCTGGTTCTCCTGATGTCGAATGTGCTGGTTTAACTCCTGGATAAAAGCTGCAATTGATCTATCCTTTCTGGTGCTGATCATATCCCAGTGCTCATCTCGGCGCCCACAAATCTGGTAGATAGTGTCCTTGAGATCATTGCGGTAGACTTCTCCAATGCGTCCCATGGTGATGTGAGCTGCCATGCTCTTTCCTAGATTCCAAGTTGGTGCATCGAAAGAAAACTCTATGGGCTCAGTGACTGGCATGAAGGTCCTTCCTGGAACTTGAACTTGAATAATCCAGCGCTCTTTTTCAGGTAGAGTGGCGTTGTAGGTTCCGGTGAAGCTTGGTACTCCTATGTTCAGGTATCTAGTGACTTCCTTCAAGTGACGTCCAAAGGGTGTATCTTCATCCGGTTGAGTGAACTTGTTCCTTGCATCCGCCATCCTAAAAGAGTAGAAAAGATGAGAGGTCAGAAGAGAAGAGAGTGAGTAGTGATCTAGGTCTTTAGCTTAGTGGTCGTGTCCTATAGTCAGCGTGTGCTCTGATACCATCTTGTAGCGACCAGACCTCAAACGGTCCAATCTCTGTGCTCCGGTGTCATCCCTAGATCAGTAATGCTGACACCACACAGTACTTGAAGGATTTATAGCAGAGTAGCAATCACACACTTATTACATCGAGTGTCTCAAAAGAGAACTTATTACCATAAATATGGCTTAAGGCCATCTAATACCGATAACAGCGAATGGCTTGGAAGATAACTGAGTCCATCAACTCCAACGGCATCACTGAGTATAGAACCACGACCTAAACTCCTTAATCATTGTCTGAAAAGTCTGCAACATTAACGTTGCAGCCCGAAAATGGGTCAGCACATGGAATATGCTGGCAATGTAACACATAGAGAGTAATGGAATGAAACAGCTATTCTATATGCATATTTGGCTGGTGGAAAGATCTATGGTTACAGTTTTGCGTAAAGCCAATTTTTCCCTACTGCAAAGGAATAAATTTATTAAACTATCATGGTGGTTGTTAAACATTGAGAATGGTTGACAGCATTCTCAATCCCAATTAAACATCATCATTAAACAAACCCAACAAAATTAATTTTAGAGTAACATGTTGAGATTCACATGATAATCAAGGTACAAGATACTCAAGATGTCCATAACCGGGGACATGGCTAACCATGATTAGTTTATACACTCTCCAGAGGTTTGCTCACTTTTCCCCACAAGACTCGATCTCCTCCATTGGTTTTCTCGCACTGCATGGTGTTTGAGAAACGGATGACCGAGACATAGTCTTTCAGAAGCGCTAGCACCTTACGAACGGGTAGACCGTACCAACCTACATCCCCTACATCTGCTAGTCTACCACTGTATGAGTTCGCACGACTTACTCAACTATGCTAGAGCCCATAATAGCTTGTGGCTACACACGGAAGTTTCTATTATGAATAATCTCATGATCCCTTTGAGCATGGGTGGCGGTCCATAAAAAAAACAGGCAATCCTGGAATACCCAGGTGCCTCAATCCACCCAGATGTGTGTTTAGGTTGCCACCTTAAGTAAACCATTAATTAATAAAGCTTGCATCTGTCATGGATACACTCACCCAATCCACGTCTACTAGCATAGCATAGCAATAATAACCAAACGTAGAGTAACTCCCAAAGGTTTGATAATAAACAGGTAATAGGTTCTACCTCAACTACTCCCTAAACCCACAATTAATTAGATCCTAAATCATGCAAGGTGTGAGGATTGATCTAATGCAATAAAACTGGGTAGTAGGAGGTATGATCAAAGTGTTACTTGCCTTGCTGATGATCCAGGAAACCTAGCGATTCGAAGTAACAAGCGGCGCACTCCGGGTACTCTATCGCAAACAAACAAACAAACACATAATAAGTACTCAACTAATGCATAGATAAACTCAAATAAGAGATCTAACCAGAAAGTTCAATTTAAGAACTCCGGTTGGAAAAAAGAATCAAATTGAACGAAGCAACGAAAGACAAACGGCAAAAGAAACATGCTTCGTTTACTATTCTGGATCTAAGGCAATTTTTACAGTGGCAAAAACTTGTTTAAGTTGGTTAAACTGAAAGAGGGTTTCGAGACGAAACTCTAGGCGCTTGAATCGCCTGATTCCGATAAACGAGCGAAAAGATATACTAAAACGAAAATCAGATCAGAAATCGCGATCACAAAAATCATGGATTTAATCCGAGAAAAAGAAAAAACGACGAACGTTCGTTAAAACGAACGAACAGACGAATGCTCACTATTTAAATAAATCGGACAACCAATCTATTTAAAAAAACCGAAACTAAAAAAAACAACAAAACCGTCGGAAAACCGAACGATTTTTCAAAAAAATAATGGCGGCGGGATCGAGGTAAACCTCGGGCGGCGGGTCCGGCGGCGGCTCCGGCGACGGCGGCGGCGCGGGGTGGCGGGGCGGTGCGGGGCGAAGGCGGCGGCGGCGAAGCAGCTAGGGTTTGGGGGGGGGGCTTCCGGCTGGGCCTCCCGTGCTTTTAAAGCCGGACGGGCCTTAGTGTCCGGGTCGAACACGGCCCGTAGGTCGCTTGTGCGTTTTTTTAATAAATAGTTACGCTCAGAAAAAAAACAAAAGGACTACTAAACGGACTCCAAAAATCCCGAAATAAATTTTCCCCGGCTTCTAAAATCAAGCTGCACAGGATTAACATTTATTTGGGGCCTAAATGCAATTTTGAAAAACGCACATTTTTCCCTAAATTCAAATAAAATAGCAAATAAAACCAAATAAAATATTGTTTGATTTTCTTATTAAATCCTCAATATTTCTTTATTTTGGGAAAGTCATTTTATTCCCTCTCTCATAATTTTTATAATAGAAATAATTGAAGATAAAATAAATAAAACCAAATGATCCTATTTTCAAAATTTGAGACAACTCTAATATGAAAATAATGAAATCCCCAACTCTCTTGAGGGTCCTTGAGTTGCGTGAAATTTCTAGGATCAACCAAAATGCAATAATTATGATATGCAATGATGATCTGGTGTATAACATTCCAAATTGAAAATTTGGGATGTTACAGTTAGCTAAGCTGAAAGAAAAGTCTTTGAATGCTAGAATGAAACATGACCCTGCTTTTGCTACTTCACCTATCTGTATTTCTGATAAGGATTATGATTTCTCTATTGATCATGACTTAATTACTTTGGTTGAATCTGATCCTTTTTATGGCTATGAATTTGAAACTATTGTGGCACATCTTACTAAATTAAATGATATAGCTACCCTGTTCACTAATGATGAGAAAACTCGCTATTACTTTATCCTTAAGTTATTTCCGTTCTCATTAAAGGGTGATGCTAAAACATGGTTTAATTCTCTTGATCCTGGTTGTGTGCGTAGTTCCCAGGACATGATTTATTACTTCTCTGCTAAATATTTCCCCGCTCATAAGAAACAAGCTGCCTTAAGGGAAATATATAATTTTGTGCAGATTGAAGAAGAGAGTCTCCCACAAGCTTGGGGGAGGCTTCTTCGATTACTTAATGCTTTGGCTGATCATCCTCTCAAGAAAAATGAAATACTTGATATCTTTTATAATGGACTAACCGATGTTTCCAGAGACCACCTGGATAGTTGTGCTGGTTGTATTTTCAGGGAAAGAATTGTTGATCAAGCCGAATTGCTATTGAATAATATGTTGAGTAATGAAAATGATTGGACACTTCCTGAACCAACTCCTAAGCCAACTCCGAAGAAAAGGGGTATTCTATTTATCAGTCTTGAAGATATGCAAGAGGCAAACAAATCTATGAAAGAAAAAGGTATTAAAGCTGAAGATGTTAAGAATTTACCACCTATTGAAGAAATACATGGTCTTGATAACCCGACACAAGTAGTAGAGGTAAATTCTCTCTATAGATTTGATGAAGGTGATATCCCTCGTTATAAGTCTGCTAGCCAATGCTTAGATGAGTTTGATAATTTTATTGTTAAGCAAGAAAACTTCAATGCTTATGTTGGTAGACAATTGAAATGCGATGCTAATATGATTGGACACTTGAGTGATTATATGTCTAGAGTTAAAGGTGAACTTAAACTTATTAGTAAACATGCTTCTATGGTTACCACTCAAGTAGAACAAGTACTTAAGGCTCATAATGATTTGCTCAATGAATTAAATAATAAGAAAAATGATAATGTTGTTAGAGTTATGACTAGAGGGGGTAAAATGACTTAGGAACCTTTGTATCCCGAGGGCCACCCCAAGAGAATTGAGCAAGATTCTCAAAGAACTAATGTTGATGCACCTAATTCTTCTAAGAAGAAGAAAAGGAAAAATGATAGGACTTTGCATGCTTCTAGTGAACCTGTTGTTGACACACCTGAGAATCCCAATGATATTTCTATTTCTGATGCTGAAACACAATCTGGTAATGAACATGAACTAGTGATAATATTAATGATGATGTTCATGTTGATGCTCAACCTAGCAATAATAATGATGTAGAGATTGAACCTGCTGTTGATCTTGATAACCCACAATCAAAGAATCAACGTTATGATAAGAGAGACTTCGTTGCTAGGAAGCACGGTAAAGAAAGAGAACCATGGGTTTAGAAACCCATGCCTTTTCCTCCTAAACCGTCCAAGAAAAAGGATGATGAGGATTTTGAGTGCTTTGCTAAAATGATTAGACCTATCTTTTGCGTATGCGTTTGCTGATATGCTTAAATTGAACCCTTATGCTAAGTACATGAAGGATATTGTTACTAATAAAAGAAAGATACCGGAAGCTGAAATTTCCACCATGCTTGCTAATTACACTTTTAAAGGTGGAATACCAAAGAAACTAGGAGATCCAGGAGTACCAACTATACCATGCTCCATTAAGAGAAACTATGTTAATACTGCTTTATGTGATCTTGGAGCTGGTGTTAGTGTTATGCCTCTCTCTTTATATCGTATACTTGAATTGAATAAGTTGACACCTACTGAAGTATCGTTGCAAATGGCCGATAAATGAACTGCTATACTGATGACCCACAAGTATAGGGGATCGCAACAGTTTTCAAGGATAGAGTATTCAACCGAAATTTATTGATTCAACACAAGGGGAGCCAAAGAATATTCTCAAGTATTAGCAGCTGAGTTGTCAATTCAACCACACCTGGAAACTTAATATCTACAACAAGGTATTTAGTAGCAAAATAGTATGATAGTAGCGGTAACGATAGCAAAAGTAATAGTTTTGGTTTTATAGTGATTGTAAAAGTAGCAACGGAAAATTAAATAAGCAAAGATCAATATGTGAAAAGCTCGTAGGCAATGGATCAGGGATGGATAATTATGTCGGATGCGATTCCTCATGCAATAGTTATAACATAGGGTGACACAGAACTAGCTCCAGTTCATCAATGTAATGTAGGCATGTATTCCGAATATAGTCATACATGCTTATGGAAAAGAACTTGCATGACATCTTTTGTCCTACCCTCCCGTAGCAGTGGGGTCCTATTGGAAACTAAGGGATATTATGGCCTCCATTTAATAGAGTACCGGACCAAAGCATTAACACTTAGTGAATACATGAACTCCTCAAACTACAGTCATCACCGGTAAGTATCCCGATTATTGTCACTTCGGGGTTAACGGATCATAACACATAATAGGTGACTATACACTTGCAAGATGGGATCAAGAACTCACATATATTCATGAAAACATAATATGTCCAGATCTGAAATCATGGCACTCAGGCCCTAGTGACAAGCATTAAGCATAGCAAAGTCATAGCAACATCAATCTCAGAACATAGTGGATACTAGGGATGAAACCCTAAGAAAACTAACTCGATTACATGATAAATCTCATCCAACCCATCACCGTCCAGCAAGCCTATGATGGAATTACTCACACACGATGGTGAGCATCATGAAATTGGTGATGGAGGAAGGTTGATGATGACGATGTCGACGAATTCCCCTCTCCGGAGTCCCGAACGGACTCCAGATCAGCCCTCCCAAGAGAGATTAGGGCTTGGCGGCGGCTCCGTATCTTAAAACCCGATGAATCCTTCTCTCTGATTTTTTTTCTCTGCGAACATGAATATATAGAGTTGGAGTTGAGGTCGATGGAGCACCAGGGGGCCCACGAGGCAGGGGGCGCGCCCAGGGGGTGTAGGTGCGCCCCCACCCTCGTGGACAGGGTGTAGGCTCCCTGACCTTGATTATTTCGCTAGTATTTTTTATATATTCCAAAAATATTCTCCGTTAATTTTCAGGTCATTCCGAGAACTTTTATTTCTGCACAAAAATAACACCATGGCAATTCTGCTGAAAACAGCGCCAGTCTGGGTTAGTTCCATTCAAATCATGGAAGTTAGAGTCCAAAACAAGGGCAAAAGTGTTTGGAAAAGTAGATAAGATGGAGACGTATGAACTCCCCAAGCTTAAACCTTTGCTTGTCGTCAAGCAATTCTGTTGATAAACTGAAAGTGATAAAGAAAAACTTTTACAAACTCTGTTTGCTCTTGTTGTTGTAAATATGTAAAGCCAGCATTCAAGTTTTCAGCAAAGATTATGAACTAACCATATTCACAATAACATTTAGGTCTCATGTTTACTCATATCAATGGCATAATCAACTAGCGAGCAATAATAATAAATCTCGGATGACAACACTTTCTCAAAACAATCATAATATGATATAACAAGATGGTATCTCGCTAGCCCTTTTGAGACCGCAAAACATAAATGCAGAGCACCCCTGAAGATCAAGGGCTGACTAGAAATTGTAATTCATGGTAAAGTAGATCCAGTCAAAGTCATACTCAATGTAAACTAATAGTAATACATGCAAATGACAGCGGTGCTCTCCAACTGGTGCTTTTAATAAGAAGATGATGACTCAACATAAAAGTAAATAGATAGGCCCTTCTCATAGGGAAGCAGGGATTTGTAGAGGTTCCAGAGCTCGATTTTGAAAAAGAGATGAATAATATTTTGAGCGGTATACTTTCATTGTCAACATAACTACCGATAGATCTCGATATCTCCCATGCTACACACATTATAGGCGGTTCCCAAGCAGAATGGTAAAGTTTATACTCCCCCACCACCAACAAGCATCAATCCATGGCTTGCCCGAAACAACGGGTGCCTCCAACTAACAACAATCCTGGGGGAGTTTTGTTTGCAATTATTTTGATTTGGTTTCAGCATGGGACTGGGCATCCCGGTGACTAGCCATTTTCTCGTGAGTGAGGAGCGGAGTCCACTCCTCTTGAGAATAACCCGCCTAGCATGGAAGATACAGACAGCCCTAGTTGATACATGAGCTATTCGAGCATACAAAACAGAATTTCATTTGAAGGTTTAGAGTTTGGCACATACAAATTTACTTGGAACGGCATGTAGATACCTCATATAGGAAGGTATGGTGGACTCATATGGAATAACTTTTGGGGTTCATGGAGTTGGATGCACAAACAGTATTCCCGCTTAGTACAAGTGAAGGCTAGAAAGAGACTGGGAAGCAACCAGCTAGAGAGCGACGACAGTCATGAACATGCATTGAAATTAATCAACACTGAATGCAAGCATGAGTAGGATATAATTCACCATGAACATAAATATCATAGAGGCTATGTTGATTTTGTTTCAACTACATGCGTGAACATGTCCCAAGTCAAGCCACTCGAATCGTTCAAAGGAGGATACCACCCTATCATACCACATCACAACCATTTTAATAGCATGTTGGCACACAAGGTAAACCATTATAAACTCCTAGCAAATTAAGCATGGCATGAGAAACTATAATCTCTAATTGTCATTACAAACATGTTTCATTCATAGTAGGCAGAATCGGGAATGATGAACTAATCATATTTACAAAAACAAGAGAGGTCGAGTTCATACCAGCTTCTCTCATCTCAATTAGTCCATCATATATCGTCATTATTGCCTTTCACTTGCACAACCGAATAGTGTGGACAATAATAATAGTGCACGTGCATTGGACTAAGCTGGAATCTGCAAACATTCAATTCAAGGGAGAAGACACGGTAATATGGCCTCTTTTATAGATCAACAATAATGCAAATGAGAGCCACTCAACATTTTCATCATGGTCTTCTCCTCTCGACCCCCAAAGAAATAAAACTATTTACACGGGAAAGCTCCTAACAAGCAAAAGAAGTACGAGAAATATTTTTGGGTTTTCTTTTTAATTATTACTACTACAAGCATGGAAAGTAAACTAGCTAAAAGCTACAACTATTTTTTGGTTTTTATTATGGTTTTTCAAACACATAAGAAGAAATCTTAAAAAGAAAATAAACTAGCATGGATATTACAATGAAAAAGTATGAGCACCGACAACTGGCATGAGTGTGTGAACATAAATATAATTTTGGTGAGAAATACGTACTTCCCCAAGCTTAGGCTTTTGGCCTAAGTTGGTCTATGCCCACGGATCGAAGCTGCCCCTCCGGTGTACTAAGTAGGATCCTTAGGATGCCACTTGTTGGCGATCTCCTCCGGATCCCACTGATAAACATACTGACGGTGAGGATCATGTGGTGGCTCCGGCTCGAGCTCTGGAGCTGATGTCAGGCTCCGGTAGGCATGAATGGCCTCCGGCAGAACAAGGTACATGCCTGAAAATATGTTGAGCAAAGAAGGAGCAGGCAAGGTAATAGTCTCAAATTAGTCTTTATCAAATATCAATCTACAGTTAAACAACTTCTTCTTATTCTTAACAATAAAATCATGTGCTACCATACTCTTATAATCTAGAAAAATATGAGGCATCAACTTTTTCTCTTTCTCATAATGCCTAATAGGTATGTTAAAGTGTGCAGCAAGGCGCGAGGCGAAGATGCCTCCTAAGACGAGGCCCTTCGTACGGTTCAGATTTAACTGTTTAGCAACAATAGCGCCTAAACTAAAAGTGGTATCACGAAGCAAAGCATCGCGCAAAATAACAATATCAGGGGCACTAAGATTTCCACAGTTCCCACGACCAATTAAGCATCTACTAGCAAATATTGCGAAGTATCATAGAACAGGAAAATGTATGCTAGTGATTCTTGCATCGGAAGCTTTCCTTGTTTCCCTACAACAATCATATCAATAAATCCCTCCACATCATTACGATGTGGTTCCTCTATGCTGCCCTCAAAGGGTATCCTACATCTCCTTATGCTCATAATATAAATAAAATTCCACCAAAGGTGGCGATCTCTTAGCATGGAAATGAAAATTTTGCACAAAAATATTGGTGAGTAGGAGATACTGTTCACGCTGGTCGTGGACGAAGTCGGTGAGGCCTGCATTCTTAGCCAAATAATAAAAATCTTAATAAATCTCGGCTTCTCTCAAGAACTCATCACAAGGCCATTCACACGGCCGACCTCCGCAGTGCGAGGGAGATTATATTTGGGCTTCTTATTTTATTCACTTTGCTTATACTTCGAGCTTTGGCTCGAAGAGCCCCTCAAAAATCCCTACATCTTTCTCTAAAAATTTCTGAAATTTTAGTAACTCAAAAATAAAAGTGAACCAAACTCAACAAAATTGATAGCAACTACTCCTACAAGTGCCTAGAGGCCATATCATGCATTAAAGCAACTTTTGACTACATAAATTTGACATGCAAGCTCAAGAACAGGGTCACCTAAGCAGCAAAAAGTTGCAATAAATAAATCACTAGAACAAAAATTAATTGGACCATTGGAGGAGTCACATACCAAAGAACAATCCCCCAAACACTACTAGGAAAAGGGCTATAGATGAAATTGACACTAATGGCGCACCAGAGAAGTGGTGCGCCACTACTATATACTAATGGCGCACCATGTGGTGATGCGCCATTAGTGTGGAAGACACTAATGGCGCACCAGGCACAAGGTGCGCCACTAGTAACAATTTTTTTTCATTTTCCAAACATACTAATGGCGCATCCAGGCAAAGTGCGCCATTAGTAGTTCTAACTAGTAATGGCGCACCAGCCGTAGAGTGCGCCACTACTGTAATTTTTTTTATTCTTTTTTTTGCAAAACTACTAATGGCGCACCGTTGCAAAGTGCACCATTACTAGTTTAAACTAGTAATGGCGCACTATGCCACGGTGCGCCATTAGTAGATATATATATATATTTACTTTTTTTTTTGCAAAACTACTAATGGCGCACGACCAGGAGGTGCGCCATTAGTATGTTGGGTTACTAATGGCGCATGGCTGTGTGGTGCGCCATTAGTAACCTGGGACCAGCTAGATATTTTGGACAGCCACACCTACACACTCACTTTCCCCACTTCATTCCCTCCACCTCCTTCTCCAAGCTTGTTGGCTGCCTCCTCCTCCTCACCTCATTTGCACCATAGATTCATCAAAATTAAGTGGTGAAATTACCTTTTTTTGATAGGTAAGTAAGGGGAAAGCTATCTTCATGTTGTAGATCTACTTTTTTTCTCCCTAGCTCGCTCCAACAACGTGCACATGCACTTTTTGTGGCCTAGCTAGATCTATGTATGTTTGTGGTGTTGCAGATGTTTGTGGTGTTGCATATATGTTTGTGTTTGCAGGTACCGGTATTTGAAATCCGATAGTTGCCAATATTTTGCCGGAATGTTGATTCTTTTCCGTTTCGGCGAGAATTTTGGCACTATGCATTCTTTTTGGTCCTATTTTTAGGGAAAGTCATGCCAAATTTTTCTTGGTTCTAAAATATCGTTTTGCTCTACCCCACAGGCGACCATGGTCCACGCGATGACCGAAGGCATCGTGAATAGGTTTTTGAGCTCCACGAAGGCCGAGATGCTTCAAAAGAACAAGACGGAGATAAGATGTCCGTGTCGAAGATGCAAGCTGAAGAGCCTTATTGCGGACCCGGATTCCGGGCAGGTGCGGGACCACCTGCTCTTGCGTGGTTTCATGGATGGATATCGGTGGCAAGGTGATGAAGATGACTATGAAGTCGTCCATGGGGGCCGGGCAAGAAATGAGGAAGGGCAGCAAGACAACCACCGCGTCTCGGGCGGGCGAGAAGACGAAGAATCTCCAGGAGATGATCACGCCGGTGATGCTGTACACAGTCATCATGTAGAAGATGCCGGACATGATGATGAGGAAGATGCCGGAGCAGACGAAGGGAATGATCATGAAGATGAAGATGCCGGCGGAGCAGACGACGATGGACCATCGATGGGCTGGGTGCAGGACCCTCATATTCAAGAGTTGCTTCTCAAGCAGACGGATAACGCAAGAGCTGCCGCCCGAGAGAAAGCCATGCTGGATCAACTGGAGATAGACGCGGTTACTCCATTGTATGAAGGATGCAGACCCGAGGATACCCTCCTGAAAGTAACGCTCATGGCTTTGGAGATGAAGGTAAAACACAAAATGACCGACGCATGCTTCGACGAGAACGTGTCATTCTGGCACGAACGTCTTCCCAAGGGGAACAAGTGCCCGACCAGTTTCGAGGAGGCGAAGAAAGTCGTGTGTCCTCTGGATTTACCGCACGTGAAATACCATGTGTGCATGAACAATTGCATCATTTATCGGGGCGAGCACGCGGAGTCTACCATATATCCGGTGTGCGGCGTCACTCGATACAAGAAGAGGAAGAAAGCTCCTCGAAAAGTGGTGTGGTACTTTCCGATCACTCCTCGTCTGCAGCGGTATTTCACGGACCCTAAGGTAGCAAAGCTCCTGCGATAGCACGCCGATAGGGAGGAGAAGAAGTGAGAAGATGACGCAAATGATCCGGAGATAAATAAAAAAGACAAGATGCTGAGTCACCCTAAGGATGGGAGCCAGTGGAAAGCGTTGAACTTTGAACACCCAGAATTTGGGAAGGATCCAAGGAACATCGTGCTGGGCGCGAGCTCCGATGGAGTCAATCCGTTTGGCAGCCAGAGAAGCACACATAGCACCTGGCCTGTGTTTGTGTGGATGTTCATGAAGAGGAAGTACATTCACATGAGTATGCTAATTGAAGGGCCGAAACAACCAGGGAACGACATCAATCTATATCAGGGGCTGCTGAAAGAGGAGTTAGACACGCTGTGGAAAACGCTAGCCAATACGTGTGATGCCGCAGAGAAAGAATATTTCCCTATGAGAGCCGCACTGCTCACGACGGTGCACGACTATCTCGGTTACGGATATCTCGCGGGGCAGGTGGTCCACGGATTTTCTGGATGTGTCAGGTGCATGAATGACACAACGTATCGCCGGCTAGATAGAGATCCCGGGTCTTCGAAAACCATGTTCATGGGACATCGAAGGTGGCTTCGCGATGATGACCCATGGAGGAAATGCAAGGATCTGTTCGATGGTGAAACCGAACCCCGAAGACGCCCGCGTACAAGGAGCGGCGAGGAAATAGACAGGCTGTTGAAAAATTGGAAAGATTGCCCACTGCCGGGAAAGAAGCAAAAGGCGCCAGAGCCGGGAAAGAAGCGAAAGGCGCCAGAGCCGCTGCTGAAGGTATGGAAAACAAGGTCTGTTTTCTGGGACTTGCCGTACTGGAAGATCCACCGTGTGCCTCACAGCCTTGATGCCATGCATATCACGAAGAACGTGTGCAAGAGTCTGCTTGGTACCCTGCTCGACATGCCAGAGAGGACCAAAGATGGGCCGAAAGCAAGGGCAGACTTGAAATCGATGGGCATCAGGAAGGAGCTTCACGCTAATGATGATGATGATGATGATGATGATGATGATGATGATGATGATGATGATGATGATGATGATGATGATGATGATGATGATGAGGCGAAGCATGACACAGAAAGTCGTCGCAAAGGCAAAAAGGCCAAGAAGACCGGAAATGACTACCCTCACACGTGCTTCACTCTAAGTCAGGAGGAGATCGAGCAGTTTTTCACCTGCCTCGTAGGAGTAAAACTTCCTTACGGTTACGCGGGGAAGATAAGCAGATACCTAGACCCAGCGAAGCAGAAGTTCAGCGGGATGAAGTCTCACGACTGTCACGTGCAGATGACGCAGATACTTCTAGTTGCAATCCGTGGGATCATGGACGCGCACGTCCGTGAAACGCTATTTGGCCTATGCAAATTTTTCGACGTCATCTCTCAGAAGTCGATTGGCGTGAGGCAACTCAGAAGGCTACATGAAGAGATTGTGGTGATACTATGCGAGCTTGAGATGTACTTCTCGCCCGCATTCTTCGACGTTATGGTGCATCTGCTAGTCCATATCATGGAGGATATCATCCAACTCGGGCTAATGTTCCTGCACAGCATGATGCCGTTCGAAAGGATGAATGGTGTCATCAAAGGATACGTTTGCAACATGTCACGTCCAGAGGGAAGTATAGCCAGGGGCTTTCTGACCGAAGAGTGCATCTCCTACTGCACGAATTATCTAGGCATCGAGAACCCCGTTGGTCTTCCCGTCAACAGGCACCTCGGCAGGCTCGCTGGATGGGGTCACCACGAGGGTCGCCGCGAAATGCATGTCGACTTCGAGGGTCGACTCGCCGACTTTGAAAGATCAAACCTAGTCGCGCTACAACACATAGACGTGGTCGATCCTTGGGTGGCAGAGCACAAAACCTTTATTGAGAACACGTACAATGACCGAGGCCAACAGAGGACGGATGGAGATATAATCAAAGAGCACAACTCATGTTTCATGTGTTGGTTCAAGCAGAAGCTTCTGTCGTACCCTTTACGTGAGGATTCTTCCGCGGAAGAACAACTCATATTCGCCTTGTCATAGGGCGTCTAGCACAACCTGATGACCTATGATGCGTACGATATCAACGGCTACACATTCTACACCGAGGACAAGGACATGAAGAGCGATGGTTATCAGAACTCCGGGGTAACGATGGAATCCTACACCGGTAATGACAAGGACAGATACTATAGAAGGATCGAGGAGATCTGGTAGCTGAGCTACGCTGGAGAGAAGGTCCCCATGTTCCGTGTCAGATGGGCCAAGAGCGTCCTAGAAGAAGACTGGTATTTTACCACCATGGTTATACCCGAAGCCAAATCCAAGACAGTGGGCGCAAACGTCACCGCGAAAAATGAGCCATGGGTACTGGCTTCCCAAGTGGACCAATGCCTCTTCATTACCGACCCGTCAAAGCCCAGTCGTGTTGTTGTGAGGAGAGGCAAAAGGAAGATCATCGGAATGGATGGAGTAGCCAATGAGCAAGACTTCGACAAGTACGGCGACCCGAAGATCGAACATGACGACGACGATGAAGTAGCAGCATACACCACAAGAAGAAGCAGGACCACCCTACCTAAAGGACGTCCGTTCCACAGAAGAACTCCATTTGCGAAAAAGAAGGGCAAGAAGATTGTGAACAGATAGCTAGCTAAGATCGATTGTATTTAAATCGTAGTCTTCATTTCTCAATTGTATTTCATGGGCACTTTTTGATATCATGAATATTTTTAAATTTCATTGGCACTTTTTGAATTCATGAGGACACTCGATCTCGATCCCCCTCCATCTCGATCTCGATTCCACCCGCACCCTCCCCCGCTAGCTCCACCGCCGCCGACGACCCATCACACCCTCCCCCGCTCCACCGCCGCCGACGAGCACCCCCCGGACCCTCCCCCTTCCGCCGCATTATTAAACAACATTTGAATATTTTTAAAAAATATTACTTTTTATAAAAAATTACGTTTCATATTCATATTCATTTTCTAAAAATAATAATAAAAAATTGTAGACTACAATTGTTGTTAAACAACAATTATTACTGTTTTTATAAAAAAATATTACTGTTTCATATTCATATTCATTTTTAAAAAATAATAATAATAAATTACTATGGCGCACCTCGGGTGCGCCTGCTATTTATAAAAAAAAGATTTAGCACCCGTGCGCCATTGCTTAAAAAAATTTTAATGGCGCACGCGGGTGTGCCATTAGTACTCCCCTAGCATTCCCTCTCTCGCCATCCCCTTCGTCCCTCTCCCTCGCCAGACACCCGCCCCCGCCTCCCCCGCGCCCCCCTGCCGCCCCGACCCTCAACGTCTTCGCCTTCTTCCTCGCCGTCGGCGCCGAGCAGCGACGCAGCACGTTATGCCCCCCCCACCCCCCCCCCCCCCCCCCCCCCCCCCCCCCCCCCCCTCCCCCCCCCCTGCGCCGGGGCTGACGGCCCCTTCTCTGTCTCGCAGGGCAAGGTCTCCGGCGCCTCTACGACACCGACGCCTCCACCGTCTACGGCGTCTGTGCCTTCTTCCACCTCCGGCCACCGCGGCCTCACCGTCGATCTGCGTCACCTCGTCAACCCCGTCCCCGCACGAGCTCGCCATCGTCTTCCTCTCGGTGAGCTGCACCGGTTCCCCTCCCCCTTTATGTTAACTGAACATTGTCAGGTTTAGGTTCTGTTAACTGAAAAAGTTTAGATTCAGAAACATTGTTGGACTGATAGGAAGTTTGTTGAACAGAGCAATCTACACATGTAATTTCTACCGTTATGCCTTTGTTACTCCAGTCAAAATTTTCCTGTCAAAATTTTTAGTCAAGCACAACTGATCATGTAACTTGAGACCTTGCGCTGCAGCATTATGATGTTTGATGCCTGCATCAACACTTCTCTGTACTGCATGCGGTTGTTATAGTTGAGGGTCAAAAGTAGGGGTTAGCTTTAACATGATTCGCTAGTGCTTTCATCACAGAACACGTTCTTTGAAAAGGGGATATTCTGAAGTCGATGCTTTCTCGGGATGGGAATAATAGTCTGAAATACACCTGATGGAATCCTTTGTAGATTGTGATATCTGCACATGTTTAATGTCTATGCTGTTGTGCGGCTGTTATGTGTGTCTATGTCGGTGAGCTTGTGTTATGCACTTCTGTGTTTTGATGTCCCCCCTTACCTTAGTTTTTTCATCTCACTAGTCCTTTTCATTGTATTGGTCCTTTTCATTTTTGTCAAAGAGGCCCCGAGTTCTCTCTTCACTTGTGTGTTGATTGTCTTGGTCCTTTTCATTTTTGTCATGGCATTCTTGAGGTGCTGATGTGTCTAAGGGCATGAACCATGATCAGGTTGAGTTCAGATTTCATTAGATTAGATGGATTATCATGCCTTGTGTCCTGATAGTTGGATATTTGAGTAGTATTGTCAACAGTAATAACTTTTACATGTTTGCATTGCTTCCAAGAGTAACAGCAGGTGCTTAGGACACCTTTAGGAGATATACTCATCTCTAATCATGCTACTCACGGATAGGAACCGTAGGCTTCTCTATATATTTTTTCAGTGTCCTTTATTGGTGGTTCTATGATGTAGTCCAGATGAAATCAATTGCATGCATTGAGAAATAGAGTATTAAAACAGAACTTGATGTGGTTTTCCACTTAGCTATCTGAATTGAGAAAAAACATAGCTTTTGCGGTCTCTGAGGCAAAACTTGCTACACCATATACAACTAATACTACTACTAGACAAGATACTACTCCATATACTACTAATACTACTACTGTATTTCATTTAAAAGTTCAAAATGCTGGTGCTGAGATTTTCATTTCCAATGAGTGATGTTTTTCCTAGCAGTAGAAAAACACATAGCAACTTCTCTGATTTTATAAAGTTGTTCTTATATGGGTGAAACTTCACTTGTTTTTAGGCTAGTGCAGGGTGTTGCTTCTTCTGTATGGGCCAACTATGTCACAAATAAATTGTTCCTTCTTCTGTATTTGACAAGTAATGACTTGCAAAGATGATGATCATCTTGCTAGTTTGCTGGGTTTTGTCTCCGACCATTGTGTCATGATGAATTTGCAGGTTCCCCGAGAGGCCCTTGAGTTTGCCAGAATGTCGATTAACTTCCGTTTCGGCAAATTCGGGTACTCCATATGTCCTATTTTCAGCAAAGGTCATGCCGAAATTTTCCGTGAATTTTAGCAGACTTTGCTAAAAATAGGACATATGGGGTACTTGCGACTAATGCATGGGCCGGGGTATCTTAGTACTTAGTTAAGTAGGATCAACTACCCCGCCATTTTTGCTGCATTAAACCAGAGGTGGCAATAGAGCCAAGTGATTAGGCCCAACTTAGAATTCTCCTTAGCATCCATAAACCCTAGATGATAAACCCAACATAGGTGGCAATAGAGCCAAGTGATTAGTGCCAAGTGATTAGGCCCAACCTAGGGTGCCTCGGCATCGATAAACCCTAAATGATGAAAACTTAACTTGGCTTCTATAGGGTGCCTCGGTGTCGATGAGAACCTAAATGATGTACGCTTAGGCTTTTAGGGTGCCTCGGTGTCGACAAACCCTAAATGATGAAAGCTTAGGCTTTTAGGGTGCCTCGGTGTCGACAAACCCTAAATGATGAGACCATGATCTTGTTCCTTGACAATAACCAACTTTTTGACCAAACTTTTTTCCTATTTAGAGCGAAACATGGCCCACAACGATGAGGCGGTGGTTTCGGGCGGCAAGCAATTCTGGGAGCTTGTCCCAGGAGATGGAGGAACAACCTCACCGCTATGAGGACGCCGCGGAAGACACCGATCCTGATTACACAACCCCTAGTGGCGTCGGGGATGACACCACTGATGGTGCCGCCGAGGATGCCACCACTGATGATGGCGGCGCACACACAGATGGCAGCCAACCGAAGAAGCAAAGGAAGGACCGGCGCCCGAATGCGCTCCGCACCCTCAAGGAGGAATTCACTCAAGTGGACTCCGACGGGAATCCAACGGAGCCCAAACATATAGTCAAGGGGTACTCGGTTCAGCTCGGGTGCATTCTCCGGAGCACCGTCTCGATCAACACCGAGAACCTTAGGCATAAGGACCGAGGGAATTTGCGCAACCTCCTCTTCACGAAGCTGCACGAACGATACAAGTTCCCCGCCGAATTTGAAAACACACGCCTCTCAGGGAATAAAGTGAACAGTGCCGCCCTCACGAAGATGAGCACGGCCCTGTCTACTTGGAAAAGCGCGGTGAAGAGAATGATTGATAAAGGTGATAGTTATGAGAAGATCAAGGCGAAATATCCTTTGATGAGCGAAGATGAGTACAAGGAGTTCAAGATCAAGTGCGAGAGCAGTGCAACCTCCGAATCAAGTCAGTGGGGGAAGAAATGCGGGAGTTGAACTTAGGGGAACACAAACTCGGTCCCGGCGGTTACAGAGTGGCGGAGCCTATATGGGACAAGGAGGACGCGGAGCGTGCCGAGCAAGGCCTACCGCCCCGCTTCGAGAAATACAGCGGTGACAAGCAGACCAGGAACTATGTCAGGGCCCGGTACAAGAGGACCCGATAACAAAGGAGCTTACCACGGATCCGAAGACCAGGGCGCTTGAGCTTTTTCTTGGTAAGGAATACACCCCCGCGTAATTAGCTCCATATGGTTGCACTCTAATTAATCCCCAATATTTCTAAATGGTTCACGTTCCTTTCGCAGGACACTGAAAGCAGTAGCGCGGGGTCGTCTAAGAGCTCCCCTTTCGACACCCCTTTAAATAGGGCGTTGAACGTAATGAAAAACAAGGATAAGCTCACTAAGCCGACGTCAGCTGGTCGTGTGGCCGGCAAAGGCTTGTCCACAAAATGGGGGTCATACTATACCGCTGGTGTGCGGAAGGAGAAAAAGATCAGCTCGGAAAGCCAGACGCGCGAGGTTGAAGAACTCAAGGCACAAGTGGCGCGATTCCGGAGCTTGTCCAAGAGCAAGTGCAACAACAACTTGGAACGACGCTCAACGCCATGGTGCCTACGTTGATTCATGGGCTGACGACGTGGATTGCGGGCGGCCAACAGGGGCCTCCCCCGGTTCCCAGCTTCACGGCCAGCAACTCGCACAGCGCGCAGTAGGCGGCGCCATTGGTGTCTCCGGCGGCGGCGCCATTGGTGTCTCCGGCGGAGGCGGTATTCGTGTCTCCGGTGCGGCACGGGCATTGGAGCTTAATGCACCCGGGTGTACGCCGGCCGGCACCTTGCCAACAAGCGCCCCCTCCGTCAGTTGCACGCCCGCCGTTGGCGGTGCCTCGACATTAGCCGAGCTCGACGGCATCACGGTAACTAAGCCTCTCGGCCGATGACTTCATCTCCTTGCCTTTGACTGGGCATCCCTGATGCCCTGTACATGTTTTCGCAGGGCACCGCCGACGTTCCTTGCACTCTTCTGCACTTCGTGGGCGCCGAGTTGGTCGATGTCGCCAAGGGCAGAATCGTTCAACCGGGCAACCCCATGTTCCACGGTAATCCGATGCCACCCACAATGTATAGGGTTGAAGTGGTTCGGGTGCTGCCAGGCTGCGACGAGCTGTTACCTCCGATTCGACCCGCTGGGGCCGACGAAGAAGATGAGATGACCCTCAGCGCCTGCGTAAACTAGCCCCTGCTTTGGCCGAAGAGCCAGATTCGTTTGGGGGCGGGGGACACCACCCCACAGACAAGACCGCCAGTCGTGCCGGCGCCAAGCCATGGCAAGAACGCCGCAACGCTACCGGACCTGCCGGACATCCCTATGGCACAGGATCCGGACAGCCCTATGGCACAGGATCCGGACGGCGACGACAACGACGACGGTACATTTACCAATGTTGATAAGTACTTTGCCGAACATGGGTACGCTGACGAGTTCTGCGGGCCTCTTTCTCAAGAACCCAACCAAGACCACCGCGATCTAGCTGGTACGGCGGAGAATTCCAATTGCAATAGGCGTCGTTCTGGCGTTCAGTTCTCAGGACACGCCTCCAGCTCCCGCCTTCACCGAGCCTCAGATAGCTGAGGTGCGAAATATTATCAGCCCCAACACGCTCAAGAAGGCGGTCTGTGAGCAGAACTCGATCCCATTACAGGAGATCAAGAAGAAGGGACGGAAACGAAAGACTAACAAGGGTGCCAGTGCGAGCCAGCCGGCACCGAGTTCGATCCGTGCTCAGGATGGGCCACCTTCACCTAAGGATATCTCGAGGAGGGTGCATGTGGCGGGTAGGGCGATGCTACTGCCAAATATGCTGAATGCTGCAACCGGTGCTATGCGGAGTCTGCACGACAGTGTTCTTTCTTTGAAGAAGCGGCGTCTCAGAGAGAAGGATGTGGCATACCCGGTTTTCGTGGCCAAGGCGCCAGAGGGCAAGGGCTTTGTGGATGGCGACATCGGGGGTACGATCGTCCTGCGGTTTGATGACATCTTTGCTATGTTTAACCTTCATCCGCTGCACTACACCTTCGTTCCGCTGTTTTCGCTGAGTATGGAGATGCGGATCATTAGAGACAAGACTCCGGACATCGTGATAGTCGACCCCTTCTACATGCGTGCCAAGCACTTGAGCAGCGCTTGGGACCGCCAAGTTGCGAGTTCACACCTCGAAGGCGTCATTCTGGCAAACCCAGATAAGGATAACTTCCTTGTGGCTTACTTTCCCGAGTAAGTCATCCCTTAACCGCCCCGTAACATATGATTTCTTAGATTTTGATCGTTATTTTTTTCTAACATTCCGTGTTCTGTGCAGTGACACACATTGCACACTCATCCTCTTAAGCCCGAAATATTCCATGGCCACGTATTTCGACCCGAACCGTGACTCCAAGATAGACTACACAAATATCAAGAAAGTTCTTGATGATGTTCTCCCCGGCTACGCCAAATCTGGAGGCACCTTCACCAGGGAAGTTCGTAAGTATGGCAAGCACGTGTTCACCCGGCGGTCAGAAGTTTTGCTGCATCAAGCAGCCACCTGGCGGTCAGAAGGATGCCTACTACGCCCTCCATCACATGCGGGCGATCGTAAGGGACCTTCATCACCTTCTGCTACCAGATAATCTCAAAGATTGGGCCGCGAGCTTGTCGGCAATCCAGGACGCGGACATCAGACAAGAATTCTTTTGCATCCAGTTGGAGTTTGCGGACATCATCCATCAAGATGTCCTTCATACCTCGGGGTAGTGCTTCCTCAGAAATCAACCATCCAACAGTGAGATAGACGGAACGCTACAAATGCAGGCTGACAACGCCCGCGATTTCACGACCATCACGACAGACGGCGGCTTCATCCACGCTCTTGTCCCATGAGTCGAGTCGAAAGTAGTGATGTGTAGTTCTAAAACATTGATTGGCTCATGTTGTAATTAAACTTTAATGAATTGTATGTCTCTTTGGTTTGGACAGTCGTTCAACTTAGATGTAATCGATGCTATTTATTAGTAGGACCATGAATCGTGCTATTAATGTGTTGCTTTTCTCTTCCGATCCTTTTGTTGCATACTTATATATTGCTTATATATGTATTATCTGTTGTTTGGCTTGTGCATAGAGATGCTATCGTATGTCGTGTACAAGGGTAAGGTTCCCGGAGTCTACGATGACTGGGAGGAGTGTCGGAGACAGGTTCACCATTTCAGCGGTAACAATTACAAAGGGTACACCACTAGGGCGGAGGCGGAATCTAGATACGCCCTCTATCTAGCGGGAGAGAGGAGGGAGCGTTGGAGTAACCGGATGAAGACCAGTTTCATCGCGATGATGCTCATCGTGATGACTGCAGCTCTCTTCTATGTGATGGTAGTTTAGATGATCGATATCGACTTGTAGTGTGAAGACAAACTCGATACTCGCGGTCTCGAGACTTGTAATGTTTTATCTTTGTTCGGTCTTTTGAATTTGGAGACTAATATGATGAATTGTATTCGGAGACTAATCTTCTATTGTATTCGATGAATCTGCCGTTGCTGTGTGCTGCTGTCTATATTCTGTCAAATAATATATTTTGTAACCTGTGCAAAAATCAGAAAAGTAAAAAAAATAAAACCTAATATTCATACTAATGGCGCATCACTACAGAGTGCGCCATTAGTATGCCAAAGTAAACTAATGGCGCATCACCCAACAGTGCGCCATTAGTATGCCAAAGTAGATGGTTAAATATGGCCCCCTGGGAGGCATACTAATGGCGCATGGTGTTCTATACTAATGGCGCACTATGTGGTGCGCCATTAGTATACCAGATACTAATGGCGCACCAGTGGTGCGCCATTAGTAAGAAATACTAGTGGCGTGATACTAATGGCGCACCAGTAGTGCGCCATTAGTAGGCAAAACTGGTGCACCATTAGTAGGCCTTTTCCTAGTAGTGAAAGCAGTGTTGTGAATGGAGCTTTGAGCAAGGAGATCGAAAATGGCAGCAAGATGAGCTTGAACTCGGGTTTAGCTGGTGGGTGATTTTTTTGGAGGAAGACGAAGTGTGTGGGTGCAAGAATAAGTGGATGGGGCCCACGTGGGGTCCACGAGGCAGGAGGCGCGCCTAGGGGGTAGGGCGCGCCCTCCACCCTCGTGGCACATGGTAAGGCCCCTGGTGTGTTCTCATTGCCAATAATTCTTAAGTATTCTAGAAAAAATCATATTAAATTTTCAAGGCATTTGGAGAACTTTTATTTTCGGGGTATTTTTTATTGCAAGGATAATTCAGAAAACAGACAAAAAAAATACTATTTTTGCTTTATTTAATCTAAATAACAGAAAGTAAAAGGAGGGTACAGAGAGTTGTGCTTTCTAACTTCATCCATCTCATGCTCATCAAAAGGAATCCACTAACAAGGTTGATCAAGTCTTGTTAATAAACTCATTCCGAATCGCATGAAACTAGAGAACTTTCGAATAGCACTAGGTTACCTCAACAGGGATATGCACGTCCCCAACAATAAGAATATCATATATCTTCTTAACAGTAGGAAGAGTAAATTCAAAACCTCCAATAGTAATCGTTGAAGTTTTTCCAATAGAATTGATACTGTGGACTTAAGGTTGTTTCCTCGAAAAGTGCACCGTATGCTCATTACCATTAACATGAAAAGTGACATTGGCTTTGTTGCAATCAACAACAGCCGCTGTAGTATTCAAAAAGGGTCTACCAAGGATAATCGACATACTATCGTCCTCGGGAATATCAAGAATAACAAAGTCCGTTAAAATAGTAATGTTTGCAACCACAACAGGCACATCCTCACAAATAGTAACGTTTGCAACCACAACAGGCACATCCTCACAGGTGTTATTGTGGGCCCCCTAGCCTTGATTCTTTCGCCAGTACTTTTTATATATTCCAAAAATATTCTCCGTTGATTTTCAGGTCATTCCGAGAACTTTTATTTCTGCACAAAATAATGGCAATTCTTTTGAAAATAGCGTCAGTCCGGGTTAGTTCCATTCAAATCATGCTAGTTATAGTCCAAAACAAGGGCAAAAAGTGTTTGGAAAAGTAGATACGATGGAGACGTATCATATACCCGTCGGTATTTGTGAGGATGTGCCTGTTGTGGTTGCAAACGTTACTATTTTAACGGACTTTGTTATTCTTGATATTCCCGAGGACGATAGTATGTCGATTATCCTTGGTAGACCTTTTCTGAATACTACAGGGGCTGTTACTGATTGCAACAAAGGCAATGTCACTTTTCATGTTAATGGTAATGAGCAGACGATACACTTTCCAAGGAAACAACCTCAAGTCCATAGTATCAATTCAACTGGAAAATTTTCAACGATTATTATTGGAGGTTTGGAATTTCCTCTTCCTATTGTCAAGAAGAAATATGATATTCTTATTGTTGGGGATGTGCATATCCCCGTTGAGGTAACCTGGTGCTATTCGAAAATTCTCCGGTTTCATGTTATTCGAAAAGAGTTTGTTAACAAGACTTGATCAACCTTGTTAGTGGATTCCTTTTGATGAGCATGAGATGGATGAAGTTAGAAATCACAACTTTTTGTACCCTCTTTTTACTTTCCGTTATTTAGATTTAATAAAGCAAAAATAGTATTTTCTGTCTGTTTTCTGAATTATCCTTGCAATAAAAAATACCCCGAAAATAAAAGTTCTCCAAATGCCTTGAAAATTTAATATGATTTTTTCTAGAATATTTAAGAATTATTGGCACTGAGAACACACCTAGGGGCCTCACCATGTGCCACGATGGGTGCAGGGCACGCCCTACACCCTTGGTGAGCCCCCTGTCTCGTGGGCCCCTCATGGCCCCCTCCACTTATTCTTGCAACCAAACACTTCGTCTTCCTCCAGAAAATAACCTCCACCAGCTCAAACCCGAGTTCTAGCTCATCTTGCTGCCATTTTTGATATCCTTGCTCAAGTGCGGCCTTGTGAATGGCCGTTAGAGGAGTTTATGATCCGTGCAGGCATCAAGGAAGAATTTGACGCGTATGTGCGTAACGCTGATCTTGAGGGCTTCGTGTAAGATAAGTGCCCGCAATACCGCTACCTAAGTGATTCATTTGTGAGAAGGTTTAAATTTACATCCTCACGCAAATCTCACACTGTTTTATTTGATCTTTATGAAAAATCATATACCATGGACCTAGAAGATTTTAATACCGCTTGTAAACTCCCGCACTGGGGCAATGTTAGTGAACCTCGCAAATCTGAATATAAATACTTTCTTGGTAGTATTACTGTGGGGGAATCTAGGGAAATCACACAAGCTACCATAGGGGGCATTCATTTTCCTTCCATACATTATTTTGCTCTCTTCGTGGGTAGATGCATTAACGGTAAGGATGAGGCTTGTCACATGTGCGTTCCAGATCTTAGTGTCCTCAAGAGTGCTTTATTAGGTGATAAATAATATAACTTGGGGGCTATTGTTGCACGTAGGTTGCATCTTATTAGTTTAAGTGGAGACTTATTTGGTGGAATTTATGCAACTCGTGTAGCTAATTTTCTTGAGATACCCATACATGAGAATGATATGGAATTGCCTCCTGCTTATCTAGATTATAATGCTATGGTTCGTCATCAGTTTGTTGAGAGGAATGAACAGTTCCTTCAGTACTGACTAATCTTTGACAGACGGCGCACCGTCCATGTTGCTCTCCCTGCTCCTTCTTTCTTTGACTTTCAGATAAAAGGGAGATATGTTATAACCAGGGAGAAGGCAAACGAGTACGAGAGGAGGACGGAGGCAGCTCGCCTCCAGGCTCAACTCATCAGGCAGTAGTTGTTGCATCTCAGTACGATCCCAGCTTCAACTTCGGATATCCATCAGGCTAGCCATGGCCATAGACCAACTTAGGCCAAAAGCCTAAGCTTGGGGGAGTACGTAATCCTCATCGACATTACATTCATGTTCACACACTCATGCCATTTGTCGGTGCTCATACTTTTTCATTGTACTATCCATGCTTATTTTTTGTTTTAAGCTTTCTTCTTGTGTGTTTGAAAAACCTTAAGAAAAACAAAAAAAAATGTTGTAGCTTTTAGCTAGTTTACTTTACATGCCTATAGTAGTAATAATTAAAAGAAAACCCAAAAGATTTCTCGTTCTTCTTTTGTTTGTTGGGAGCTTTCCCGTGTAAATAGTTTTATTTTTTTTCTTTGGGGGTCGAGAGGAGAAGACCATAATTAAAATGTTAAGTGGCTCTCATATACATTATTGTTGATCTAACAAAGAGCCCATATTACCTTCTCTTCTCCCTTGAATTGAATGCTTGCAGACTCCAGCTTAGTCCAATGCACGTGCACTATCATTATTATCCACACTATTCGGTTGTGCAAGTGAAAGGCAATAATGACGATATATGATGAACTGATTGAGCTGAGAGAAGCTGGTATGAACTCAACCTCTCTTGTTTTTGTAAATATGATTAATTCATCGTTCCCAATTCAGCTTATTATGAATGAAACACGTTTGCAATTACAATTAGAGATTATTGTTGCTCATGCCATGCTTAAGTAGCTAGGAGTTTATAATGGTTTACCTTGCGTGCCAACATACTATTAAAATGGTTGTGATGTGGTATGATAGGGTGGTATCCTCCTTTGATCGATTCGAGTGGCTCGACTTGGCACATGTTCAAGCATGTAGTTGAAACAAAATCAACATAGCCTCCATGATATTTATGTTCATGGTGAATTATATCCTACTCATGCTTGCACTCAGTGTTGATTAAATTTAATGCATGTTCATGACTGTTGTCGCTCTCTAGCTGGTCGCTCTCTAGCTGGTCGCTTCCCAGTCTCTTTCTAGCCTTCACTTGTACTAAGCGGGAATACTTCCTGTGCATCCAACTCCATAAACCCCAAAAGTTATTCCATATGAGTCCACCATGCCTTCCTATATGCGGTATCTACCTGCCGTTCCAAGTAAATTTGTATGTGCCAAACTCTAAACTTTCAAATGAAATTCTATTTTATATGCTCGAATAGCACATGTATCAACTAGGGCTATCTATATCTTCCATGTTAGGCGGAATATTCTCCATAGAAAATGGCTAGTCACCGGGATGCCCAGTCCCATGCTCAAATCAAATCAAAATAATTGCAAACAAAACTCCCCCAGGATTGTTGTTAGTTGAAGGCACCCATTGTTTTGGACAAGCCATGGATTGATGTTTGTTGGTGGTAGGGGGAGTATAAACTTTACCATTCTATTTGGGAACCGCCTATAATGTGTGTAGCATGGAAGATATCAAGATCTCTCGGTTGTTATGTCGACAATGAAAGTATACCGCTCAAAATATTATTTATCTCTATTTCGAAACCAAGCTCTGGCACCTCTACAAATCCCTCCTTCCCTCTGCGAAGGGCCTATCTATTTACTTTTATGTTGAGTCATCATCCTCTTATTAAAAAGCACCAGTTGGAGAGCATCGCTGTCATTTGCATGCATTATTATTAGTTTACATTGAGTATGACTGTGACTGGATCTCTTTTACCATGAATTACAATTTCCAGTCAGCCCTTGATCTTCAGAGGTGCTCTGCATTTATGTTTTGCGGTCTCAGAAAGGTCTAGCGAGATACCATCTTGTTATATCATATTATTATTGTTTTGACAAAGTGTTGTCATCCAAGATTTACTATTTTTGCTCGCTAGTTGATTATGTCATTGATATGAGTAAACATGATACCTAAATGTTATTGTGAATATGGTTAGTCCATAATCTTTGCTGAAAACTTGAATGCTGGCTTTACATATTTACAACAACAAGAGCAAACAGAGTTTGTAAAAGTTTTTCTTTATCACTTTTAGTTTGTCAACTGAATTGCTCGAGGAAAAGCAAAGGTTTAAGCTTGGGGGAGTTGATACGTCTCCATCGTATCTGCTTTTCCAAACACTTTTGCCCTTGTTTTGGACTCTAACTTGCATGATTTGAATGGAACTAACCCGGACTGACGCTGTTTTCAGCAGAATTGCCATGGTGTTATTTCTCTGCAGAAATAAAAGTTCTCAAAATGACCTGAAAACGTTTTGGAATTTATAAAAAATATTGGCAAAAGAATCAGCGTAAGGGGGCCCACACACTGTCCATGAGGGTGCAGGCCGCGCCCCCCAGGGCGCGCCCCCTACCTCGTGGGCCCCCTGAGACTCCACCAGCGTCAACTCCAACTCTATATATTCATGTCCGGGAAGAAAAAAATAAGAGAGAAGGATTCATCGTGTTTTATGATACGCTGTTTTTAGTAGAATTGCCATGGTGTTATTTTTGTGCTGAAATAAAAGTTCTCGGAATGACCTGAAAATCAACGGAGAATATTTTTGGAATATATAGAAAATACTAGCGAAAGAATCAAGGCCAGGGGGCCACACCCTGTTCACGAGGGTGGGGTCGCGCCTACACCTTGCCTCATGGGCCCCCTGGTGCTCCACCGACCTCAACTCCAACTCTATATATTCACGTTCGGGGAGAAAAAATTAGGGAGAAGGATTCATCACGTTTTACGATACGGAGCCGCCGCCAAGCCCTAATCTCTCTCGGGAGGGCTGATCTGGAGTCAGTTCAGGGCTCTAAAGAGGGGAATCCGTCGCCATCGTCATCATCAACCTTCCTCCATCACCAATTTCACGATGCTCACTGCTGTGCATGAGTAATTCCATCATAGGCTTGCTGGACGGTGATGGGTTGGATGAGATTTATCATGTAATCAAGTTAGTTTTGTTAGGGTTGGATCCCTATTATCCATTATGTTCTGAGATTGATGTTGCTATGACTTTGCTATGCTTAATGCTTGTCACTAGGGCCCGAGTGCCATGATTTCAGATCTGAACCTCTTATGTTTCCACGAATATATGTGAGTTCTTGATCCTATTTTGCAAGTCAATAGTCACCTACTATGTGTCATGATCCGGTAACCCTGAAGTGACAATAATCGGGACCACTCCTGGTGATGACCGTAGTTTGAGGAGTTCATGTATTCACTAAGTGTTAATGCTTTGTTCCAGTACTCTATTAAAAGGAGGCCTTAATATCCCTTAGTTTCCAATAGGACCCCGCTGCCACGGGAGGGTAGGACAAAAGATGTCATGCAAGTTCTTTTCCATAGGCACGTATGACTATATTCGGAATACATGCCTACATTACATTGATGAACTAAAGCTAGTTCTGTGTCACCCTATGTTATAACTGTTGCATGAGGAATCACATCCGACATAATTATCCATCACTGATCCATTGCCTACGATCTTTTCACATATTGATCTTTGCTTAATTAGTTACTTTGTCGTTGCCACTGTTACAATTACTACAAAACTGCTACTATTACTTTTGCTACCGTTACCACTACTATCATACTACATTGCTATTAAATACTTTGCTGCACATATTAAGTTTTCCAGGTGTGGTTGAATTGACAACTCAGCTGCTAATACTTGAGAATATTCCTTGGCTCCCCTTGTGTCGAATCAATAAATTTGGGTTGAATATTGTAACCTCGAAAACTGTTGCGATCCCCTATACTTGTGGGTTATCACCAGGGGGCCCACGAGGCAGGGGGCGTGCCCAGGGGGGTAGGGCGCGCCCCCACCCTCGTGGACAGTGGGTGGCCCCCCTCTGGTGCTTTCTTCACCCAATATTTTTTATATATTCCAAAATCGACTCTCGTGGAGTTTCAGGACTTTTGGAGTTGTGCAGAATAGGTCTCTAATATTTGCTCCTTTTCCAGCCTAGAATTCCAGCTGCCGGCATTCTCCCTCTTCATGTGAACCTTGTAAAATAGGAGAGAAAAGGCATAAGTATTGTGACATAATGTGTAATAACAGCCCATAATGCAATAAATATCGATATAAAAGCATGATGCAAAATGGACATATCAACTCCCCCAAGCATAGACCTCGCTTGTCCTCAAGTGGAAGCCGATATCAAAAAATATGTCCACATGTCTAGCGATAGAGGTGTCGATAAAATAAAATACGGACATGAGGGCATCATGATCATTCTTAGAAGAGCAACATATATACATATATTGTCATATGATTGCTTATGCTAAAGTAACAATCTATTCACAATGTAAAGTATGAATCAGAAACTTCATTGAAAACTAACAAACTATAATTTCAGTCATTGAAGCAATTGCCATTTATCATAACATCAGAAATAGTCAATATAAGAGCTTTTCAGGAAGTCAACATACTCAACTATCATTTAGTCTTTCACAATTGCTAACAATCATGCAATACTTATGGGTATGGAGTTTTAATCGGACATAGAGAAAGATAGGGGCTTAAAGTGTTGCCTCCCAACCTTTTACGTCAAGGGTAATGTAACATCCCAAAATTTCAATTTGGAATGTTATACATTAGGTCATCATGCATATCATATTTTATTTTGCTTTTGGTTTTGATCCTAGAAAATCCTAAGCAACTCAAGGACCCACGGAGAGAGTTGGGGATTTCGTTAGTTACATATTTGAGTTTTCTCAAATTATGTAAACAGGATCATTTGATTTTATTTATTTTATCATCAATTATTTCTATTACAAAAATATGAGAGAGGGAATAAAATGAATTTCCCAAAATATAGAAATATTGAGGATTTAATAAAAAAAATCAAATAAGTTTTATTTCGGAGTTTTTCGGTATTTTTATTTGAATTTAGGAAAAATGCGCGTTTTTCAAAGTTGTAGTTTGGGCCCAGATAATTGTTCACTTTATCGGGCTTGATTTTAGGAACCCGGCAAAATTTATTTCGTGATTTTTGGAGTCCGTTTAGTATTTCTTTTTATTTTTCTTCCGAGCGGATTTATATATATAAAAAAAACGGAAACCGACTACGGCCGTACCCGGCCAGGAAACCTCCGCCCGGGGCCTTTATATAGCGCCCGAGCCGGCCCGAGAGAGAGAGGCCCGAAGCCAGCTAACCCTAACCCTAATCCGCCGCCGCCGGCGCCCGCTGCCGCCGCCGCCGGAGCGCGCGCCTTTCGAGGTTCGCCGCCGCCTCGTTTTCCGTGCAGTTTTTTTTTAAAAAAAATTCTGTTCGTTGTTTTTCTTTTTCGTCGGATTTTTCGTGATTATTTTCTGATCGCGATTTCTGATCCGATTTTCCTTTTAGTATAACTTTTCGCTCGTTTATCAGAATCAGGCGATTCAAGCGCCTGGAGTTTCGTCTCAAAACCCTCTTTCCGAATAATCAACTTAAACATGTTTTTTCTACTGTAAAATTTTCCCTAGATCCAGATTACTAGAATGAAGTTGTTTTCTTTTGTCGTTTGATTTCTTTTGCTTCGTTCGATTTGATTCTTTTGCCAACCAGGGTTCTTAAGTTGAACTTTCTGGTTAGATCTTCTATTTGAGTTTTACCTGTGCATAAGATGAGTACTTATTGTATGCTTGTTCTTTGTCTGTGATAGAATACCCGGAGTGCGCCGCCTGTTACGTTGAATCTCTAGGTTACACGGATCATCAGCAAGGCAAGTAACACTTTGATCATACCTTTTCTACAACCCAGTTTTATTCCATTAGATCAATCCTCACACATTGCATGATTAGGATCTAATTAAACTGTGGGATGGGAAGTAGATGAGGTAGTACCTATTACCTGTTTATTATCAAACCTTTGGGAGTTACTTCTACGTTTGCTCATTATGCCATGCTATGCTAGTAGACGTGGATTGGGTGAGTGATATCCATGACAGATGTGAGATTGAAAATTAAGGGTTTATCTAAGGTGGCAACCTAACACACATCTGGGTGGATTGAGGCACCTGGGGTTACCAGGACTTGCCTGTTTTTTTTGGACCGCCACCCAGGCCCAAAGGGATCATGAGATTATTCATACTAGAAACTTCCGTGTGCAGCCACAAGCTATTATGGGCTCTGGCATAGTTGACTAAGTTGTGCGAACTCTTACAGTGGTAGACTAGAAGATGTAGGGGAAAGTAGGTGTACCGGTCTACCCGTCATAAGGTGTTAGCGCTTCTGAAAGACTATGTCTCGGTCATCCGTCTTCTCAAACACCCTGCAGTGCGAGAAACCAAACGGAGGCGATCGAGTCTTGTGGGGAAAAGTGCGCAAACCTCTGCAGAGTGTAACAAACTAATCATGGTTAGCCGTGTCCCCGGTTATGGACATCTTGAGTATCTAGTACCTGGATTTTCATGTGAATCTCAACATGTTACTCTAAAATTAATATTGTTGGGTTTTAATGATGTTACTTAATTGGGATTGAGAATGCTGTCAACCATTCTCAATGTTTCACAACCACCATGATAGTAATTAATTTTATTCCTTTGAAGTAGGGAAAAATTGGCTTTACGCAAAAACAGTAACCATAGAGCTTTCCACCAGCCAAATATGCATATAGTATAGCTGTTGCATTCCATTACTCTCTATGTGTTACCTTGCCAGCATATTCCATGTGCTGACCCATTTTCGGGCTGCAACGTTAATGTTGCAGACTTTTCAGACGACGATTAAGGAGTTTTAGGTCGTGGTTCTATACTCAGTGATGCCGTTGGAGTTGATGGACTCACTTATCTTCCAAGCCTTCCGCTGTTATCGTCACTAGATGGCCTTAAGCCATATTTATTGTAATAAGTTCTCTTTTGAGACACTCGATGTAATAAGTGTGTGATTGCTACTCTGCTATAAATCCTCCGAGTACTGTGTGGTGTCAGCATTACTGATCCAGGGATGACACCGGAGCATAGAGGTCAGACTGTTTGAGGTCTGGTCGCTACAGGTAATGTCAACAATAATAGTTCATGATAACTTACATCCAATTGGCTATATATATCAGGATCTTTCCAACATATAGTGCTTGCCAAAGGTAAAATATAAAAAGGAAAGGTGAAGATCACCATGACTCTTGTATAAAGTATAGGACAAAAATAAAAGATAAGCCCTTCGCAGAGGGAAGCAGAGGTTATCATGTGTTTTTATGGTTGGATGCACGAAATCTTAAAGCAAAAGAACATCACTTTATATTGCCACTTGTGATATGGACCTTTATTATGCAACCCATTGCTTTTATTTCATCCACATCACAAGATCGTATAAAGCTTATTTTCTCCACACTAATGGATCATACATATTTAGAGAGAAATTTTTATTGCTTGCAACAATGACAACTTACTTGAAGGATCTTACTCAATCCATAGGTAGATATGATGGACTCTCATGGCAAAACTGGGTTTAAGGATATTTGGAAGCACAAGTAGTATCCCTACTTGGTGCAAATAATTTGGCTAGCATGAGGGGGAAAGGCAAGCTCAACATGTTGGATGATCCATGACAATATAATTTATTTCGGATGTAAGAAAACATAACCCATTACATTGTCTTCCTTATCCAACATCAACCTTTTAGCATGTCATATTTTAATGAGTGCTCACAATCATAAAAGATGTCCAAGATAGTATATTTATGTGTGAAAACCCCTCTTTCTTTATTACTTCCTATTAATTGCAACGATGACCAAAACTATGTTTGTCAACTCTCAACAACTTTTATTCATCATACTCTTTATATGTGAAGTCATTACTCTCCATAAGATCAATATGATCTCTTTATTTCTTTTTATTCTTTCTTTTATTCACTCATGATCATAGCAAGATAGCAAAGCCCTCGACTCAAAACTAATATTTATTATATATAGCTCACGGACTCGATTACATAGAAGGATCATAAAGCAAAAATCAAAACTAGATCATACTAAAATTTTATTCTACTAGATCAAGATATTACCAAAAGGATCGAACTAAGAAAAACAGTAAAGATAAAAGTGTGATGGCGATACGATACCGGGGCACTCCCCCAAGCTTGGCAGTTGCCAAGGGGAGTGCCCATACCCGATACCCAGTTCTCCTTTGGTGGTAGTGATGATGGAGTTGTTGATGATGTAGGCTTGTCGTCCATCTTCCAAGGCATAGGCTCACCATCATAGAAGGATGATCGAGTCTCCGGGATCCTCAAATCGGCAGCCAAACTCATCCTCTTTAATCTATATTCATACTCACAGTTTTTCTTTTGCAGGTCATAAATCTAGGCTTGGAGGTGCTCGATTTTCTTGTGAAGCTTGAAGATGGTCTTCCCAATGTTCTTGCATCCAGCTTGTGGTTGTTGGTGAACTCCACGATCATCATGTGGTTGGGGTCAGGTCCGTGTTCCACCATCCCCTGACACTTGAAAACTTGTTGCTCCATTGCTTCGAGTCTTGTCTCCACGCTTTCGGTCATCCTTGGTATCTCAACATCGCGGATGTGCAGCACCCCCTCACACAACTCAATGCTTTGAGGGAGTTGCAGAACCTCCGCGCGATAGGGGTTGATGACCCTCTCCAAAAACTTGTCCTTGGGGGCGCTTGAAGACGTCATGGTGATTTAGATCTGTTAGAAAAATAGCTCAAAACAAAAGCAGAGGATATTTGCGTGGTACGGTGGTCAAAACCTTCGGGAGATTATAGAATGAATTTTTACTGACCAAAAGAAGTATCGTGCAAGAAAACGGAGTCAGGAGGGCACATGAGGTGCCTACGAGGCAGGGGCGCGCCCAGGGGGTAGAGCGTGCCCTCCACCCTTGTGGACGCCTCGTGTCCTTCTCATACTGCTTCTTATTTTCTTAAATATTCCAAAATGGAGAAAATTGCTAGTAGAACTGTTTTGGAGTCGGTTTACTTACCGTACCACATAACATTAGTTTCAACATTTATGGGATTAACTGAGATATAATGTTTGATTCTTTGAGCATTCACCACCTTGGGATTTGTGCCTTTGAAGTTGTTGATTTTTATGGCACTGGAACGATAGACTTCCTCAATAACGTAAGGACCTTCCCATTTAGAGAGGAGTTTTCCTGCAAAAAATCTTAAACGAGAGTTGTATAACAGAATATAATCACCTACATTAAACTCACGTTTTTGTATCCTTTTGTCATGCCATCTTTTAACTTTTTCTTTAAATAGTTTGGCATTCTCATAGGCATGGGTTCTCCACTCATCAAGTGAGCTAATGTCAAATAGTCTCTTCTCACCGGCAAGTTTGAAATCATAATTGAGCTCTTTAATGGCCCAATATGCCTTATGTTCTAGATCGAGAGGTAAGTGACATGCTTTTCCATAAACCATCTTATACGGAGACATACCCATAGGATTTTTATATGCACTTCTATAGGCCCATAATGCATCATCAAGTTTCTTGGACCAATTTTTTCTAGATCTATTAACAGTCTTTTGCAAAATTAATTTAAGCTCTCTATTACTCAGTTCTACTTGACCACTTGACTGTGGGTGGTATGGAGATGCAATTCTATGATTAACATCATACTTAGCAAGCATTTACGAAAAGCACAATGAATAAAATGTGAACCGACATCAGTCATTAAGTATCTAGGGACTCCAAACCTCGGAGAAATAACTTCTTTAAGAATCTTCATAGAGGTGTTATGGTCAACACTACTAGTTGGAATAGCTTCTACCCACTTAGTAACGTAATCAACAACAACTAAAATATGTGTATACCCATTAGAGGAAGGAAACAATCCCATATAATCAAAGACCCAAACATCAAATGGTTCAATAACAAGTGAATAATTCATAGACATTTATTGACGTCTACTAATATTACCAATTCTTTGACATTCATCACAAGACAAGACAAACTTACGGGCATCCTTGAAGCGAGTAGGCCAATAATACCTTATGTGCAGTTCTATCTCCAGCGTGGTGTCCTCCATAAGCCTCGGAGTGACACTTGCATAGGATCTGTTCCTGTTCATGCTCGGGTACACAACGTCTAATAACACCATCTACTCCTTCTTTATAAAGGTGTGGGTCATCCCAGAAGTAATGTCTTAAGTCGTAGGATTTTTTTTCTTTTGCTGGTATGTGAAACTAGGTGGTATAAATTTAGCAACAATATAATTAGCATAATCAGCATACCATGGAGCAGTATGAGAAGCATTTATGACAGCTAATTGTTCATCAGGAAAGCTATCATCTATAGGTAGTGGGTCATCAAGAACATTTTCTAACATAGACAAGTTGTCTGCAACGGGGTTCTCAGCTCCCTTTCTATAAATAATATGCAAATCAAATTCTTGTAGTAGGAGAACCCATCTAATAAGTCTAGGTTTAGCATCTTTCTTTTCCATAAGATACTTAATAACAGCATGATCAGTGTGAATACTTTAGAATCAACAATATAAGGTCTGAACTTATCACAAGCAAATACAACTGCTAAAAATTCTTTTTCAGTAGTAGCACAATTTCTCTGGGCACTGTCTAGAGTTTTACTAGCATATTGGATAATATTTAATTTCTTATCAACTCTTTGTCCTAGAAAAGCGCCTACGGCATAATCAGTAGCATCACACATAATTTCAATGGGTAAATTCCAATCAGGAGGCTGAACAATAGGTGTAGAAATCAAGGCTTTCTTAAGTATTTCAAATGCTTCTACAGAATCATCATCAAAGACAAAAGGAACATCATTTTGTAAAAGATTAGTAAGAGGCCTAGAAATTTTTGAGAAGTCTTTAGTGAGCCTCCTATAAAGACCGGCATGACCATGGAAACTTCTTATACCTTTAATGTCCTTAGGACACGACATCTTTTCAATAGCATGAAGTTTAGCTTTATCAACTTCGATACCTCTTTTAGAAACTTTATGCCCCAAGACAATACCTTCATTGACCATAAAGTGGCACTTCTCCCAATTCAACACAAGATTAGTTTCTTCACATCTCTGCAAAACTCGATCAAGGTTGCTTAAGCAATCATCAAAAGAAGTTCCATATACGGAAAAATCATCCATGAAAACCTCAACAATCTTTTCATAGAAGTCATAGAATATAGCAGTCATACATCTTTGGAAGGTAGCCAGTGCATTACATAAACCAAAAGGCATACATCTATAAGTAAAGGTACCGAAAGGGCAAGTAAAAGTGGTCTTTTCCTGATCCTCTTTTGACACGGGTATTTGAGAGAAACCAGTATAACCATCTAGAAAGCAAAAATGTGTATGTTTGGATAATCTTTCTAGCATTTGATTAATAAAATTTAAAGGGTAATTATCTTTTCTAGTAGCTTTATTTAATTTGCGAAAATCAATTACCATTCTATAACCTGTAACAATTCTTTGTGGATCAATTCGTCTTTATCATTAGGAACAACAGTAATACCTCCCTTCTTAGGGATAGTGGACAAGACTTACCCACTGAATATCAACAATAGGATAAATTATACCTGCCTCCAGAAGCTTTAGTATTTCATTTCTTACAACTTCTTTCATCTTAGGATTTAACCGTCGTTGGTGATCAACAACCGGTTTAGCATCTTTCTCCAATTTTATTTTGTGCTGGCATAGAGTAGGACTAATGCCCTTAAGATCATCAAGAGTATATCCAATAGCAGCATGGTGCTTCTTCAGAGTTTTCAATCATCTCTCTTCTTCCTGCTCTGAAAGGTTAGCACTAATAATGACAGGATATATCTTCTTCTCATCAAGATAAGCATATTTAAGAGTATCAGGTAATGGTTTACGCTCAAACACGGGATCACCCTTGGGTGGATGAGGATCCCCTAGAATTTCAACAGGCAAGTTGTGTTTCCAAATAGGTCCCTGCTTAAAGAATACTTCATCTATTTCCCTTCTTTCATTCATGAACATATCATTTTCATGGTCTAGCAATTATTGTTCTAAAGGATCGTTAGGAGGCACGACAATAGAAGTAAGACCAATAATTTCATCTTTACTAGGCAATTCTTTATCATGGGGTTGTCTACGAAATTTAGCAAAGTTAAAATCATGAGACATATCCCCTAAACCAATAGTAACAACATCCTTTTTGCAGTCTATCTTAGCATTAACAGTATTCAAGAAGGGTCTACCAAATATAATGGGACAAAAGTCATCTTGTTGGGAACCAAGAACAAGAAAATCAGTAGGATATTTAACTTTCCCACACAAGACTTCAACATCTCTAACAATCCCAACTGGTGAAATAGTATCTCTATTGGCAAGCTTAATAGTAACATCAATATCTTCTATCTCAGCAGGTGCAATATCATGCATAATTTCTTTATATAAAGAATGAGGTATTGCACTAGCACTAGCACCCATATCACATAAGCCATGATAACAGTGACCTCCTATTTTAACAGAAATAACAGGCATGCCTACAACAGGTCTATGTTTATTTTTAGTATCAGGTCTAGCAATTCTAGCAGCTTCATCACAGAAGTAAATAACATGCCCATCAATATTATCGACCAAGAGATCTTTAACCATAACAATACTAGGTTCAACTTTAATTTGCTCAGGGGGTGTAGGTGTTCTAGTATTACTCTTACGAACCACAGTTGAAGCTTTATCATGATCCTTTATTCTAGCAGGGAAAGGTGGTTTCTCAATATAAGCGGTAGGAACAATATATGATCAACATTATAAGTGATAGTCTTTTCCTCAACTTTAATAGGTTCAACTATTTTTACTTCAATGGGAGGATGATATTTAAGCCACTTCTCCTTAGGGATATCAACATGAGTAGCAAATGATTCACAGAAAGAAGCTACTATCTCAGAGTCAAGTCCATATTTAGTGCTAAATTCACAAAAAAAGCATCAGTATCCATAAAATATTTAACACAATCAAACTTAGGTTTTATACCTGACTTCTTACCTTCCTCGAGTTCCCAATCTTCAGAGTTGCGTTTAATTCTCTCCAATAAATCCCATCTGAATTCAATAGTATTTATCATAAAAGAACCAGTACATGAAGTATCGAGCATGGAGCGATTATTGAGAGAAAGTCGAGCATAAAATTTTTGAATAATAATTTCTCTTGAGAGCTCATGATGGGGGCATGAATACAACATTGACTTAAGCCTCCCCCAAGCTTGAGCGATACTTTCTACTTTGCGGGGCCAAAAATTATATATATAATTACGATCATGATGAACCAGATGCATAGGATAAAACTTCTAATGAAATTCCAATTTCAATCGGTTGTAGTTCCATGATCCAATATCATTGCATAGCCTAAACCATGTCAATGCCTTTCCCTTCAAAGATAAAGGGAATACCTTCTTCTTGATAACATCCTCGGGCATACCTTCAAGCTTAAATAATCCACAAACTTCATCACCATAGTTTAGGTGCAAATCGGGATGTAATGTTCCATGTCCTATAAAAGGATTAGCTAGCATTTTCTCTATCATACCCGAAGGAATTTCTAAGTAAACATTTTCAGTAGGTTCATTGGGTTGAGGAGCAACTCTTTGCTCTACAGGTGGGGGTCAACATACCCCGAACAAGCCCCTCAAAGGATTAATTTCCATAGTAACAAGTGACAGTAAATTTCAACACACTATATAAATTTTTCCTTACCAAATTCCACTTACTAAAGGCGCTTCACTCCCCGGCAATGGTGCCAGAAAAGAGTCTTGATGACCCACAAGTATAGGGGATCTATTGTAGTCCTTTCGATAAGTAAGAGTTCGAACCCAACAAGGAGTGGAAGGAAATGACAAGCAGTTTTCAGTAAGGTATTCTCTGCAAGCACTGGAATTATCGGTAACAGATAGTTTTGTGATAAGGAAATTTTTAACGAGTAACAAATAACAAAAGTAAACAAGGTGCAGCAAGGTGGCCCAATCCTTTTTATAGCAAAGGACAAGCCTGGACAAACTCTTACATAAAGGAAAACGCTCCCGAGGACACATGGGAATTTTCGTCAAGCTAGTTTTCATCATGCTCATATGATTCGCGTTCGTTACTTTGATAATTTGATATGTGGGTGGACTGGTGCTTGGGTACTGCCCTTCCTTAGACAAGCATCCCACTTATGATTAACCCCACTCGCAAGCATCCGCAACTACAAAAGAAGTATTAAGGTATACCTAACCATAGCATGAAACATGTGGATCCAAATCAGCCCCTTACGAAGCAACACATAAACTAGGGTTTAAGATTCTATCACTCTAGCAACCCATCATCTACTTATTACTTCCCAATGCTTTCCCCTAGGCCCAAACAATGGTGAAGTGTCATGTAGTCAACGTTCACATGACACCACAAGAGGAGAGACAACATACATCTCATCAAAGTATCGAACGAATACCAAATTCACATGACTACTTATAGCAAGACTTCTCCCATGTCATCAGGAACAAACGTAACTACTCACAAATCATATTCATGTTCATAATCAGAGGGGTATTAATATGCATAAAGGATCTGAACATATAATCCTCAACCGAATAAACCAACTAGCATCAACTACAAGGAGTAATCAACACTACTAGCAACCCACAGGTACCAATCTGAAGTTTTGAGACAAAGATCGGATACAAGAGATGAACTAGGGTTTGAGAGGAGATGGTGCTGGTGAAGATGTTGATGGAGATTGACCCCCTCCCGATGAGAGGATCGATAGTGATGACGATGGTGCCTCCCGGAGGGATGTTTCCCTGGCAGAACAGCTCCGCCAGAGCCCTAGATTGGTTCTGCCAAGGTTCTTCCTTGAGACGGCGGCGCTTCGTCTGGATTTTTTCCAGGGCGAAAGACTTCATATAGAAAAAGAGGGGCACCGGAGGCTTTCCAGGGGGCCCACAAGGCAGTGGGCGCGCCCCCACCCTCGTGGATGGTGGGTGCCCCCCCTCTGGTGCTTTCTTCGCCCAATAGTTTTTTATATATTCCAAAACCGACTTTCGTGGAGTTTCAGGACTTTTGGAGTTGTGAAGAATAGGTCTCTAATATTTGCTCCTTTTCCAGCCCAGAATTCCAGCTGCCGACATTCTCCCTCTTCATGTGAACCTTGTAAAATAAGAGAGAAAAGGCATAAGTATTGTGACATAATGTGTAATAATAGCCCATAATGCAATAAATATCGATATAAAAGCATGATGCAAAATGGACGTATCACACCCCATCTAGTTTTCTCGTGTGGATCTCATGGAGGGTTTCATGCAGAACTACAACCCCTTCTAGGATGTTTCTGTCGGGCATGAACGCGGTTTGGGAATGCTGCACCACAATATGCGCAATCTACCTAAGCCAATTTGTCCCCACCTTAGTGAAAAATTTAAAGCTGACATTAAGAAGACATATTGGCCTAAACTACTCAATCCGCACGGCATCTGTTTTCTTACGAAGCAAAGTGATTGTTCCATAAATTAAGTGAGAGAACTGTAACTGTTCACAGAATAAATCATGGAACAACGGGATTTAAGCCAGCACTTCTTGTAAAACTCCGCCGGAAAACCATCCGGGCCTGGAGCTTTATTATTCTTCATTTGTGATATAGCCTCAAACACCTCTTTCTCTGAAAACGAGGCGGTCAAAATATCGTTCTCATCCGTAGCATGCTGAGGCACATCCTCTATCCTGGACTCATCCAAGGATATGATATTATCCTCTGGAGGCCCAAACAGCTGCTTATAGTAGTTCGTGATATATAATTTTAAGTTTTCCTGCCCTAAAATCATCCCCTCATATTGCTTGAGCTAAAAAATTCTCTTCTTTCGATGTTTTCCATTCGCAATCATGTGGAAAAATTGAGTGTTTTGATCCCCTTGGATGATTTTGCAGACTTTTGCATCCAATGCCCACTTCAATTCCTCCTCTTGAATAAGTTCTTTCAGTCGCATCTCTGCCTCCATTTTAGTTTCCAACTCCTTGGTATCTAGAATGGAGGACTCGGCCTTTAAGTCTAGGGATTGAATAAGTACAAGGAGTCTATCCTTTTCAACCTTATATATCCCACTTAAATGTTTGGCCCATCCATGTAGGAACTTCCTTAGGTGCCTTATCTTGTGTTGCCATCTCTCAACATCCCACCTCCCTCCCGAATCCTTAGCCCATTCTTTGGCTATCAAATCCAAGAACCCTTCTCTTTCAAACCACGCTAATTCGAAAGAAAAAGTGCTCCTGTTTCCTAGATGTGTTGCCTCTCCAGAGTCAACAAGCAATGGTGTATGATCAGAAATGGCACGGGATAACGCATGGAATGTTACCAGGGGAAATTTCTGTTCCCATTTGACGCTAGAGAGGACACGATCTAGTTTCTCAAATGTCAGGGTTGTTAATGAATTGGCCCAAGTGAATTTTTTACCGGACAACTCTATCTCTCTAAGATCCAAGCTCTCGATGATAATATTAAACATAAACGATCATCTATCGTCAAGGTTATCATTTTTTTTCATCCCGTCTACAGATAATATTAAAATCACCCCAACCAGAATCGGGAGCTGCTCGCTACCACAAATATGGACTAAATCCGCCAAAAAGTCTGGTTTAAGTTCAGGCTGCGCGGCAACCTCTACCGCTACCAGAGCCCAATTAAACCCATCGGCCTTCGATCTGACCTGAAACTTAATCGCAAAATCACCCATAACCACATTCCAGACTTCCAAAGAATCGCACTTGACCCCAAGTAAAATCCCATCGGATCTCTCTCTAGGAGGCAGATAGTGCCAATCAAAGTCAACACCTCCCGATAGAGTACTAAGAAACTGGGAGTAAAGTTGTCCCTACCAGTCTTAGAAAAGGGCGATAAAATCCAACTTGTGTTCTATCGAAGCATCAGCTAGAAACCTTCTCTTAGACAAGTACTTAAGACCTCTGCTATTCCAAAAAATTCCTTTCATATTTCATCATGAAATTTTTTAGTGGTCCGGATCCTAGCACTTCTACGCACGGCTGCAGCTGGATAAATCTTTCGTTTCCATTTGCGTTTAGGCTTGTTTGATCCTTAACTCGGTCCTCATAACCGAGCTCAGTGGGTCTAGCCACTTGAGAATCAGTAATAATGGAATCCCTCGGTGAGACATAACAGTCATCTTCCTCGGTGTCAGGAAGAGAGGGTGCAAGATCCACACAAAAACTATCAAGGACCCGAACTCCCAACGCATCTATCTCCGAATCATTCATGGGTTTAATAGCCGCTAAGTTCTGAATCATTTTCTAAGGCACGCTCTGCTTCAAGATCCAGGATATGATTAACGGATTTAGAAATTTCACTATCATTACTACCTAGTGAAACACCCAATCGAGTTGCATTATGAACAATATCATCACTAGAAAAATGCAGAATAGAATTGGAGGTGTTGACTGACATACCCGTAGTGACCTCAATATCATGAAGCTTAGCCGCCTGCATAGCGCACCGCTGCTGCATGTCATCAACATCCGGCTGATCCCGGAGGCGATAGCTCATCCGTGGACCTGCGGACACCGGATCTGGTATCCCTCCAAAAGCGATGATATCGTCCCGCGAGGCTCCGTTCGGGGTAAGGCCACCTGTCGTTCCCCCAATAGGGCTAGACTGAGCCGGAACAACTGGGGTGTTGCCCCATGCCGACGGCGAAGATCCTCTAGCCGCCATGTTCTGTGGACCCTGCACGCCCAGGTAGACCGAGCCAGATCCGAGTACCATAGTAGGGGTCGCCCCCTCTAGGGGCGTCATGGGGGAGGTAGGGGCCGATGCCCCCTGCCCATGCCTCCCTCCTGATCCGGCACCAATCCCGACGCACGGCCCGACATCAGCCGCACCAGCCGGCATGGCCTCCGCCGCACGGCTCCAGCGAAGCATCACACCAAAGGCGAGTGGCAGGAGAACTAGGGGCCACCTTCCCCACATGCTCTGCTCCCTCGACATGCCCATGCTTCCTCTCGGGAGCCACAGAGAAAGAAGCACCCTCCGTAGAGGACGCCACTACACCAAAAACATCGGAGTATCCACCAACAGAAGTATCAAGGACCTCAAAATCAAGTGGGGGGAGCGAATGTTCATCATCACACTCCACCCGCTCACTCCATAGTCTAGGGGGTGCCGAGGCGGGCTCGAACGAGTCAAATATCAATGAGTTCATAGGCACCGAAGTATGTGTGTTGGTCCCTTTTCTCGGCGCCGCTGAAGCGAGGTTAGAACCCGGGTTAGTGGACATATCTCATCCACGATTATACTCGCTCAACTCCTTGTTGCCAGAGCCGTCATCCTTATCAAGCATATCAACATCATTTCCAGTCAAAGCATTAGTGAATAAATCAGTGTTCTCAAACTCAATCTCGAGGTTAAAGATCATGCCAGCATGCGTCCACTTAACCACATCCAGTACAAAATCAATGTCCAAAACACTAACTAGCAACCTCGCCACCCCGTTAGCTCGGGTAAAGGCCATGTCGACCCGCTCGGTCTTCCCAACAAGATTCCCCAAGCTGGCTGCGACCCGATCATCATTCAAAGGCTTGGACGGTGCCCCCGAGAACCATAACCAAAACTAAGTAAGGGGCTTGCCCTTCGGCTCGACCTTCTTCCACTCATGAAACTCAAGGATACACTCGGTGCCAGGGACTCTGCACAACCCAAAACTCAGCAGTCTCTGCAAGTCCTCAGTAGCTGGAAACTCAACCTTGTACATGAAGGCCTCAAGTCTAAGCAGTTCGCACTGAAAGTTACCTGGAGCCAGCTCATGCAACCTCTGTATGATCTATGCGTCAGACAATACACGTTTTGTCACTTTGACCACCCCTGTGGCCGCGCTCTGTGGCACCTCAGGGATCTCCCTCGCAATAGGGGACCCAAAGAACATTAACTCAGTGCAACACAATCCATATATAGTGACACTCGGCATCGGTTCATGCAGTACTGGGCACTCCCCGGTCTCGCGCATCAGCTTGAGGCAAGTGTCACAGAGCTTAGACACGCACTCTGCAATGAAGTGCCCCTGCTCACCACAGCGATAACACATCATCTTCTCCTTCTTCCGGTCCCACTTGGTAGCTCTATCACCGTCTGATTTCTCGTGCCCTCTGACAGTATCCTCCACACCGGGCACCGCCTCAGTTATCGGCACCGTAGCCAGTGCCATCACCGCGGCCATGGTCTGGCCTGACAACGTTGGAGTCTGCACATTTGCCACCACCCGCGCAGAACTCGTTGGCTCCACGACCTCGGCAACAGTAGCGGTAGGCGGTGGAGGTTGCCAATGGTAGTACCTGCCTCCGCGGCCACCATGATGATCACGGTAGCGGCCTCTCTGCCGGTAGTCTGGGCCGGATGCCCCCTCGACGAAGCCTCCCAGGGGAGCGTAGAACGGACGGTCCGACGTCCGGTCACTCTGCCAGGCATACCCGTGCTCGCCTCCTGCTGCCGACGAGCCTCGATGCTTGCCCTCATCGTAGGCATTATAACCATCATCGCCCCACTAGCCTCATGGCATTCCACGACCACCATAGTCAGCCTCCCGACCACGATACTCGGAAGAGCGATGTTGACCCGGGCCGTTGCCGCCCTTTGGCGGAGCCCTAGCCACGGGCGGCGGCGCAGCACTGTGCGGGAGCAAAGGCGGCTGCGCAAGATGGTGCGGAGGTGGTGCCGGCCTCGGAGCATGCATAGGCGGCGGCACCGCCGTTGAGGGATCAAGAAGAGGTGTCTAGAGGGGGGGGGGTGAATAGACTCTTAACAAATAAAAGTAGCAAATTTTCTTTTCTTCAAGTTAAGGTAGAGATTTAGCACAAGTTTAAACATTCACAATACATTTAAAGCAAGCATGGCAAGAGTATATGAGTAGCGGAAAGTAAAGCATGAAAGTTGCAAGAATGTAAGATGGGATTGGAGTGTGCAAATGCAATTGGAGACACGGAGATTTTTGGCGTGGTTCCGATAGGTTGTGTTATCGTCCATCCACGTTGATGGAGACTTCAACCCATCAAGGGAAACGGTTGCGCGAGTTCACGGAGGGCTCCACCCACGAAGGGTCCATGAAGAAGAAATCTTGTCTATCCCACCATGGCCATCGCCCATGAAGGACTTGCCTCACTAGGGTATATGTTGACGAAGTAGGCGATCTCCTTGCCCGTATAAACTCCTTGGTTCAACTCCACAAACTTGTCAGAGGCCCCCAAGTGACACCTAACCAATCTAGGAGACACCACTCTCCAAAAGGTAATAGATGGTGTGTTGATGATGAACTCCTTGCTCTTTGCTTCAAAAGATAGTCTCCTTGAAGGAAATATACCCTAGAGGCAATAATAAAGTTGTTATTTATATTTCCTTATATCATGATAAATGTTTATTATTAATGCTAGAATTTTATTAACCGGAAACTTAGTACATGTGTGAATACATAGATAAACAGAGTGCCCTAGTATGCCTCTACTTGACAAGCTCGTTAATCAAAGATGGTTAAGTTTCCTAGCCATGGACATGTGTTTTCATTTGATGAACGGGATCACATCATTAGAGAATGATGTGATGGACAAGACCCATCTATTAGCTTAGCATAATGATTGTTTAGTTTATTGCTATTGCTTTCTTCATGACTTATACATGTTCCTATGACTATGAGATTATGCAACTCCCGAATACCGGAGGAACACTTAGTGTTCTATCAAACGTCACAACGCAACTAGGTGATTATAAAGATGCTGTATAGGTTTCTCCGATGGTGTTTGTTGGGTTGGCATAGATCGAGATTAGGATTTGTCACTCTGTGTATCGGAGGGGTATCTCTGGCCCTCTTGAAAATGCTCATCACTATAAAGGCTTGCAAGCAATGTGACTAATGAGTTAGTTGCGGGATGAAGTATTACGGAATGAGTAAAGAGACTTGCCGGCAACGATATTGAACTAGGTATGACGATCCCAACGATTGAATCTTGGGCAAGTAACAAACCATTGACAAAGGGAACAACGTATGTTGTTATGCGGTTTGACCGATAAAGATCTTCGTACAATATGTAGGAACCAATATGAGCATCCAGGTTCCACTATTGGTTATTTACCAGAGATGAGTCTCGGTCATGTCTACATAGTTCTCGAACCCGTAGGTTCCGCACGCTTAACGTTCGATGACGATTTGTATTATGAGTTATGTGATTTGATGTACCGAAGGTTCTATGGAGTCCTGGATGAGATCACAGACATGACGAGGAGTCTCAAAATGGTCGAGACGTAAAGATCGATATATTGGAAGGCTATATTCGGACATCGGAAAGGTTCTGAGTGATTCAGGTATTTTTCAGAGAACCGGTGAGTTATGGGAATTCACCGGGAGAACTAATGGGCCTTATTGGGCTTTAGTGGAGAGAGGGGTGAAGGGCCGAGAGGTGGCGCGCGCCTCCCCCCTGTCCAAACCGAATTGGACACGGGGTGGGGGTGTGGCCCCCCTTTCCTTCTCCCTCTCCCTCTCTTTCCTTCTCTCCTTCTCCGAATAGGAAAGTGGAGGGGAATCCTACTTGGACTGGGGAGTCCTAGTAGGATTCCCCACACATGACGCGCCTCCTTAGGGCCGGCCACCTCTTCCCTCCCCTCCTTTATATAAGTGGCCAGCGGGCACCACATAGACACACAAGTTGATTGTTTAGCCATGTGCAGTGCCCCCCTCCATGGATTTCCACCTCGGTCATATCGTTGTAGTGCTTAGGCGAAGCCCTGCGTCGGTACCTTCATCATCACCGTCGAGCTGATGAAACTCTCCCTCGACCTCAGTTGGATCTAGAGTTCCTGGGACGTCACCGAGCTAAATGTATGCAGATCGCGGAAGTGTCATACCTTCGGTGCTAGGACCGGTCGGATCATGAAGACGTACAACTACATCAACCGCGTTGTCATAATGCTTCTGCTTTCGGTCTACGAGGGTACGTGGAGAACACTCTCCCCTCTTGTTTCTATGCATCACCTAGATAGATCTTGCCTGTGCGTAGGATTTTTTTGGAAATTACTGCATTACCCAAAAGTGGCTTTCGAGCCAGGTCTATGCGTAGATGTTATATGCATCAGTAGAACACAGAGGAGTTGTGGGCGTGAGTATATACATATTGCTTGCCTTCACTAGTCGATTCTTGATTTAGCGGTAATGTTGGATGAAGCGGCTCTGACCGACATTACGCATACGCTTACGAGAGACTGGTTCTACCGACGTGCTTTGCACACAGGTGGCTAGTGGGTGTCTGTTTCTGCAACTTTAGTTGAATCGATTTAAATGAATAGGGTTCTTTCTAAAGATCAAAAAGCAATCAGTATACTACGTTGTGGTTTTGAAGGGTTGGTAAGAAAGGTTCTTGTTAGAAGCCCGTAGCAGCCAAGTAAAACTTGCAACAACAAAGGAGAAGACATCTAACTTGTTTTTGTAGGTCTTGTTGTGATGTGATATGGTCAAGACGTGATGAGATATAAATTGTTGTATGAGATGATCATGTTTTGTTAAAGTTATCGACAACTGGCAGGAGCCTTATGGTTGTCTGTTTATTGCATAAGATGCAAGCGCCATATAATTACTTTACTTTATCGCTATGTGATAGCAATAGTTGCAAAAGCAATAGTTGGCGAGACAACCATGTGACGACACATTGATAAACATCAAGATGATGGAGATCATGGTGTCATGTCGGTAACGATAGATATCATGACGATACTTTGGAGATGGAAATCAAAGGCACAAGATGATGATGGCCATATCATGTCACATATTTGGATTGCATGTGATGTTTATCTTTTATGCATCTTATTTTGCTTAGTACGACGGTAGCATTATGAGATGATCCCTTACTAAAATTTCAAGGTATAAGTGTTCTCCCTGAGTATGCATAGTTGCGACAGTTCTTCGTGCCGAGACACCATGTGATGATCGGGTGTGATAAGCTCTACATGCACATACAACGGGTGTAAGCCAGTTATGCACACGCAGAATACTTGGGTTAAACTTGACGAGCCTAGCATATGCTGATATGGCCTCGGAACACTAAGACCAAAAGGTTGAGCATGAATCATATAGTAGATATGATCAAAATAATGATGTTCATCATTGAAAACTACTCCATCTCACGTCATGATCGGACATCGTTTAGTTGATATGGATCACGTGATCACTTAGATGATTAAAGGGATGTCTATCTAAGTGGGAGTTCTTAAGTAACATGATTAATTGAACTTAATATGATGAACTTAGTCCTGATAGTATTTGCATATCTATGTTGTAGATCATTGCTCGCGTATAGCTTCCCGTTTTATTTATGATATGTTCCTAGAGAAAACTGTGTTGAAAGATGTTAGTAGCAATGATGCGGATTAGCTCCGTGATCTGAGGATTATCCTCATTGCCGCACAGAAGAATTATATCCTTGATGCACCTCTAGGTGATGGACCTATTGTAGGAACAGATGCAAACGTTATGAACGTTTGGCAAGCTCGGTATGATGACTACTTGATAGTTTAGTGCACCATGCTTTACGACTTAGAACCGGGACTTCAAAAACGTTTTGAATGCCATGGAGCATATAAGATGTTCCAAGAGTTGAATTTGTATTTCAGATTCATGCCCAAGTCGAGAGGTATGAGACCTCTGACAAGTATTTTGCCTACAAGATGGAGGAGAACGGCTCAACCAGTGAGCATGTGCTCAGTATGTTTGAGTACTACAATCACTTGAATCGAGTGGGAGTTAATCTTCCAGATAAGATAGTGATTGACAGAGTTCTCTAGTCACTATCACCGAGTTACTAGAACTTCATAATGAACTATAATATGGTAGGGATGACAAAAACGATTCCCGAGCTCTTCGCGATGTTGAAATCAGCGAAGGTAGAAATCAAGAAAAGCATCAAGTGTTGATGGTTGACAAGACCACTAATTTCAAGTAAAAGGGCAAGGGAAAGAAAAGGGAACTTCAAGAAGAATGGCAAGCAAGTTGCTACTCCCATGAAGAAGCCCAAATCTAGACCCAAGCCTGGAACTGAGTGCTTCTACTTCAAAGTAAATGGTCATTGGAAGTGGAACTGCCCTAGATACTTGGTGGATAAGAAGGATGGCAAAGTGAAGAAAAGTATATTTGATATACAAGTTATTGATGTGTACTCTATTAGTGTTTATAGCAACCCCTCAGTATTTGATACTGGTTTAGTTGCTAAGAGTAGTAACTCGAAACGGGAGTTGCAAAATAAACAGAGACTAGTTAAGGGCGAGGTGACGATATGAGTTGGAAGTAATTCCAAGGTCGATAAGATCACCATCGCACACTCCCTTTACCTTCGGGATTAGTGTTGAACCTAAAATAAATGTTATTTGGTGTTTGCGTTGAGCATAAATATGATTGGATCATGTTTATTGCATTACGGTTATTCTTTTAAGTCAAATAATAATTGTTGTTCTATTTACATGAATAAAACCTTCTATGGTCATACACTAAATATAAATGGTTTATTGAATATCGATCGTAGTGACACACATATTCATAATATTGAAGCCAAAATATGCAAAGTTAATAATGATAGTGCAACTTATATGTAGCACTACCGTTTAGGTCATATTGGTGTAAAGCGCATGAAGAAACTCCATGCTAATGGACTTTTGGAATCACTTGATGCTTGCGAACCATGCCTCATGGCCAAGATGACTAAGACTCCGTTCTCCGGAACAATGGAGCGAGCAACTGACTTATTGGAAATAATACATACTGATGTATGCGGTCCGATGAGTGTTGAGGCTCGCGGCGGGTATCGTTATTTCCTGACCTTCACAGATGATTTGAGCAGATATGAGTATATCTACTTGATGAAACATAAGTCTGAAACATTTGAAAAGTTCAAAGAATTTCAGAGTGAAGTAGAAAATCATCGTAACAAAAAAATAAAGTTTCTACGATCTGATCGTGGAAGTGAATATTTGAGTTACGAGTTTGGTCTTCATTTGAAACAATGCAGAATAGTTTCACAACTCATGCCACCTGGAACACCATAGTGTAATGGTGTGTCCGAACATCGTGACTGTACTTTATTAGATATGGTGTGATCTATGATGTCTCTTACCGATTTACCACTATCGTTTTGGGGTTATGCATTAGAGACAACTGCATTCACGTTAAATAGGGCACCATCTAAATCCGTTGAGACGACACCGTATGAACTATGGTTTGGAAAGAAACCAAAGCTATCGTTTCTTAAAGTTTGTGGTTGCGATTCTTATGTGAAAAAGTTTCAAACTGATAAGCTCGAACCCAAATCGGAGAAGTGCGTCTTCATATGATAACCAAAAGAAACTATTGGGTACACCTTCTATCACAGATCTGAAGGCAAAGATATTTTGTTGCTAAGAATGAATCCTTTCTAGAGAAGGACTTTCTCTCGGAAAAAGTGAGTGCGAGGAAAGTAGAACTTGATGAGGTAATTGTACCTTCTCTGGAATTGGAAAGTAGTTCATCACAGAAATCAATTCCAGTGATTCCTACACCAATTAGTTAGGAAGCTAATGATGATGGTCATGAAACTTTAGATCAAGTTACTACCGAACCTCGTAGGTCAACCAAAGTACGGTCCGCACCACAGTAGTACGGTAATCCTATTCTAGAAGTCATGTTACTGGACCATGACGAACCTACGAACTATGCGGAAGCGATGATGAGCCCAGATTTCGCAAAATGGCTTGAGGCCAAGAAATCTGAGATGGGATCCATGTATGAGAACAAAGTATGGACTTTGTTTGACTTGCCCATTGATCGGTGAGCCATTGAGAATGAATGAATCTTCAAGAGGAAGGCAGACACTGATAGTAGTTTTATTATCTACAAAGCTCGAATTGTTGCAAAATGTTTTCGACAAGTTCAGGGTGTTGACTACAATGAGATTTTCTCACTCGTATCGATGCTTAAAAGTCTGTTCGAATCATGTTAGAAGTTACCGCATTTTATGAAATCTAGCAAATGGATGTCAAAAACTACATTCCTTAATGGATTTCTTAAAGAAGAGTTCTATATGATACAAAGAGATGGTTTTGTCAATCCTAAAGGTGCTAACAAAGTGAGCAAGCTCCAGTGATCCATTTATGGACTGGTACAAGCCTCTCGGAGTTGGAATATACGCTTTGATAGTGTGATCAAAGCATATGGTTTTATACAGACTTGCGGTGAAGCCTGTATTTACAAAAAAAGTGAGTGGGAGCACTACAACATTTCTGATAAGTATATGTGAATGACATATTGTTGATCTGAAACAATGTAGAATTTTCTGGAAAGTATAAAGTAGTGTTTGAAAGGAGTTTTTCAAAGGAAAACCTCAGTGAAGCTACTTACATATTGGACATCAAGATCTATAAAGATAGATCAAGACGCTTGATAAGACTTTCGATGAGTACATACATTGATAAGATTTTGAAGGACTTCAAAATGGATCAGTCAAAGAAGGAGTTCTTGCCTGAGTTGTAAGGTGTGAAATTGAGAAAGACTCAAAACCCGGCCATGGCAGAAAATAGAAAGAGAATGAAAAGTCATTCCCTATTCCTCAGTCATAGGTTCTTTTAAGTATGCTATATGCTGTGTACCAGACCTATTGTATACCTTAGCATCTTTCTGGAAAGGGAGTACAATAGTGAACTAGGAGTAGATCACTGGACATCGGTCAAAATTATCCTTAGAGGACTAAGGAAATATTTCTCGGTTATGGAGGTGATAAAAGAGTTCGTCGTAAAGAGTTACGTCGATGCAAGCTTTTTACACCGATCTAGATGACTCAAAGTTTCGATCTAGATACGTATTGAAAGTGGGAGCAATTAGCTAGAGTAGTTCCATGCAGAGTATTGTAGACATAGAAATTTGCAGAATACATACGGATCTGTATGTTGCAGACCCGTAGACTAAAATTCTCTCACAAGAAAAACATGATCACTCTTTGGGTGTTAATCACACAGCGATGTGAACTAGATTATTGACTCTAGTAAACCCTTTGGGTATTAGTCACATGGAGATGTGAACTAATCACATAAATATGTGAACTTTTGGTGTTAAATCACATGATGATGTGAACTACATTATTGACTCTAGTGCAAGTGGGAGACTGAAGGAAATATGCCCTAGAGGCAATAATAAAGTTGTCATTTATATTTTCTTATATCATGATAAATGTTTATTATTCGTGCTAGAATGGTATTAACCGGAAACTTAGTACATGTGTGAAAACATAGACAAATAGAGTGTCCCTAGTATGCCTCTACTTGACTAGCTCGTTAATCAAAGATGGTTAAGTTTCCTAGCCATGGACATGTGTTATCATTTGATGAATGGGATCACATCATTACAGAAGGATGTGATGGACACGACCCATCTGTTAGCTTAGCATAATGATCGTTTAGTTTATTGCTATTGCTTTCTTCATGTCTTATACATGTTCCTATTACTATGAGATTATACAACTCCCGAATACGGGAGGAACACTTAGTGTGCTATCAAATGTCACAACGTAACTGGGTGATTATAAAGATGCTCTACAGGTGTTTCCAATTGTGTTTGTTGGGTTGGCATAAGATCAAGATTAGGATTTGTCACTCTGTGTATCGGAGGGGTATCTCTCGGCCCTCTCGGTAATGCTCATCACTATAAAGTAACTAATGAGTTAGTTGCGGGATGAAGTATTACAAAACGAGTAAAGAGACTTGCCGGTAATGAGATTGAACTAGGTATGATGATACCGACGATCGAATCTCGGGCAAGTAACATACCGATGACAAAAGGAACAACTAATGTTGTTATGCGGTTTGACCGATAAAGATCTTCGTAGAATATGTAGGAACATATATGAGCATCCAGGTTCCGCTATTGCTTATTGACCGGAGATGAGTCTCGGTCATGTCTACATAGTTCTCGAACTCGTAGGGTCCGCACGCTTAACGTTCGATGACAATTGGTATTATGAGTTATGTGATTTGATGTACCGAAGGTTGTTCGGAGTCCCGGGTGAGATTATGGACATGACGTGGAGTCTCGAAATGGTTGTGACATAAAGATCGATATATTGGAAGGCTATATTCAGACATCAGAAAGGTTCCGAGTGGTTCCGGTATTTTTCGGAGTACCCGGAGTTACGGGAATTCATCGGGAGAAGTAATGGGCCTTATTGGGCTTTAGTGGAGAGAGCAGAGAAGGGCCAAGAGGTGGCGCGCACCTCCCCCCTACCCAAACCGAATTGAACAAGGGGTGCGGGCGCGGCCCCCCTTTCCTTCTCCCTCTCCCTCTCTTTCCTTCTCTCCTACTCTGAATAGGAAAGAGTAGGATTCCCCACACCTGGCGTGCCTCCTTAGGGCCGGCTACCTCTTCTCTCCCATCCTTTATATACGTGACTAGGGGGCACACCATAGACACACAAGTTGATTGTTTAGCCGTGTGCGGTGCCCCCTCCATAGATTTCCACCTCGGTCATATCGTTGTAGTGCTCAGGCGAAGCCTTGCGTCGGTAACTTCATCATCACCATAATCACGCCGTCGTGCAGATGAAACTGTCCCTCGACATCAACTGGATCTAGAGTTTGTGGGACGTCACCGAGCTGAACGTGTGCAGATCACGGAGGTGCTGTACCTTCGGTTCTAGGTTTGGTCGGATCATGAAGACGTACGACTACATCAACCGCGTTGTCATAACGCTTTCGCTTACGGTCTACGAGGGTACGTGGAAAACACTCTCGCCTCTTGTTGCTATGCATCAACTAGATAGATCTTGGTGTGCGTAGGATTTGTTTTTGAAATTACTGTGTTACCCAACACTCAACTCTCTCTCACAGATTTGGATTTGGTGGAAAGATGATTTGAGTGGAAAGCAACTTGGGGAAGGGTAGAGATCAAGATTCTACTGGTTGGAATGGAATATCTTAGTCTCAACACATGAGTAGGCGGTTCTCTGTCCGAAAATGTATGCTAGAAGTGTAGGCACGTTCTGATGGCTCTCCTAACTATTGAAGGAAGGGTGGAGGGGTATATATAGCCTCCACACAAAATCTAGCCGTTACACACAAATCACCAAACTCGGTGGGACCGGATCGCTAAACTGGGTCAGACCGATATAGTTCAAAATGTGAACGTTAGGCTTTTCGGTGGGACCGATATGATCAATCCGGTGGGACCGATGTGCTAGGGTTAGGGTAAAACCTCAACTCGGTTTGACCGATTACAGAAACTCAGTGGGACCAATTTTGGTAATAAGCTAAATAAAGAGTTGGTCAGGCAAACTCGGTGGGACCGATTGCTTATCTCGGTGAGACCGAAATAATTGCAACAGGTAACAAAGAGTTTTCAAGCCCATCTTGGTGAGATGGGATCCCATCGGTGAGACCGAACTGATTAGGGTTTCTGGCAGTGGCTATGTCAAGTGAACTCAGTGGTGCCGGATAGATCAAATCGGTGGGGCCGACTTTGAATTTTGGTTTGGGACATATGTGGATATGAGAAAGTGGTTGAGGGCTTTGGAGCATATCACCAAGCACTTTGAGCAAGCAAACCATTAAGCAACACCTCATCCCCTTTTAATAGTATTGGCTTTCCTATGGACTCAATGTGATCTTGGATCACTAAAATGAAAATGTAGAGTCTTGAGCTTTTGAGCTTTTGCCAAACATTTGTTCTTAGCATCTTGCAGGGGTTCCACATCCTCTTGTCCATGCTACTCCATTTGTTGAACTTATCTAAAATATACTAGATAAAACATTAGTCCAACAAGAGATATGTTGACATTTATTACCAAAACCACCCAGGGAGGACTTGTGCTTTCAATCTCCCCCTTTTGGTAATTGATGACAACATACATCAAAGCATTAGATAAAGATATAAAGAATAGCAAGTAAACCTTTGGAAAGACATGTAACATGCATAGGCCCCCCCTACATGCATGCAATCATGTAAATATGGAATATAAGAGCATGTGACTGCATAAGCATGAAAGAGCAAGCAATGTGTTAAATGTATCTTGGCTATATGCATCAGAGCAAATGATGTGAGTAAATGAATTGTACCTTCATGTTCATGAGTCCTTCTTGCAAACAATATGCACATCAGCAAGAGATCATCATGCACATGAATGTGATGCATATACTTACCTTGTGGTATTGAGCAAGCTTTGGAAGAGATGAACCTGAGTAAACAAGGTTAGATAACACAGAAACATCTACTAAATAGAGCAAGAACAACAAATCACAAGAGTAACAAGATTGGGATGACATGTAGAGAATGAGTACTAGGTACTCCTATTGGATATAGACATGTCCCCAAAGGTAAAGATATGCAATGAATTCAAAGATTTCCTTCCCTAGAAGTCTTTCTCCCCCTGAATTTTATATTGGATAATGGATAGGAAAAAGAAAGTAAGAGCAGAACAAATCAAATTACACAGAAACATAGCACAAACTGACATGTCTTTCCCCTCTAAAGACATGTGACTTCTCTCCTATTGAATACCAAGCATCTGGGGCTCTGATGTGATTTCTCCCCCTTTGAAGTACTCTCCCCCTTTTGAAGTGATTAAGCTTTGATGTGATCTCTCTCTCCCCCTTTGACATCAATTTCCATGAAGGGATCTTCTAGATTGTGAGTCGAAATAGGTTTGGTCCTTGAGTCACAAAGCAAAGCAGCATATAGACAAGAATCATTGAGTGGAGCTAGAGTTAATATGCAGGATGCAAATGGCAAAGTGTTTTCTGAGCATTGAAATCGGTAACACCGAGATGGTTCGGTTTGACCGAAAGAGACAAACTGGTGTGTCCGAGTTCAACACAGAAAGAACATTTGTCATCTCAGCTCACTAGGCAAATAATATCTCACAAAGATTTGCAAGGAATTAACTGAAGGATTTGCAATGAATTGGATGCAAGTAATGCAGAATATAACAGAGAAACCATCTGGGGACCTTTTTCTGGTGATTTGCCGGAGGGGGATTAGATCACGGAGGGCTTCTACATCAACACCATAGCCTCTCCGATGATGTGTGAGTAGTTTACCACAGACCTTCGGGTCCATAGTTATTACCTAGATGGCTTCTTCTCTCTCTTTGGTTCTCAATACAAAGTTCTCCTCGATGTTCTTGGAGATCTATTCGATGTAATTCTTTTTGCGGTGTGTTTGCCGATATCCGATGAATTGTGGGTTTATGATCAAGATTATCTATGAACAATATTTGATTCTTCTCTGAATTCTTATATGCGTGATTTGATATCTTTGCAAGTCTCTTTGAATTACTAGCTTAGTTTGGCCTACTAGATTGATCTTTCTTGCAATGGGAGAAGTGCTTAGATTTGGTTTCAATCTTGCGGTGTCCTTTCCCAGTGACAGTAGGGGCAGCAAGGCACGTATTGTATTGTTGCCATCAAGGATAAAAAGATGGGGTTTATATCATATTGCTTGAGTTTATCCCTCTACATCATGTCATCTTGCCTAATGCGTTACTCTGTTCTTATGAACTTAATACTCTAGATGCATGCTGGATAGCGTTCGATGTGTGGAGTAATAGTAGTAGATGTAGAATGGTTTCGGTCTACTTGACACGGACGTGATGCCTATATTCATGATCATGCCTAGATATCATCATAACTATGCGCTTTTCTATCAATTGCTCGACAGTAATTTGTTCACCCACCGTAATATATGCTATCTTGAGAGAAGCCACTAGTGAAACCTATGGCCCCCGGTCTACTTTACATTGTATACGTTTCTGATCTACGATTCTAGTTTACCATTTATTTTGTAATCTTTAATTTTCAATACAACAAAAATACCAAAAATATTTATCTTATTATCTTTATCAGATCTCACTTTTGCAAGTGGCTGTGAAGGGATTGACAACCCCTTTATCACGTTGGTTGTAAGGTTCTTGATTGTTTGTGCAGGTACTAGGCGACTTGCCTGTAGTCTCCTACTGGATTGATACCTTGGTTCTCAAAAAATGAGGGAAATACTTATGCTACTATGCTGCATCGCCCTTTCCTCCTCAAGGGAAAACCAATGCATGCTCAAGAGGTAGCAAGAAGGATTTCTGGCGCCGTTGCCGGGGAGATCTATGCTCAAGTCAAGACATACCAAGTACCCATCACAAACTCTTATCCCTCACATTACAGTATTTGCCATTTGCCTCTCTTTTTCCTCTCCCGACTTCACCCTTGCCGTTTTATTTGCCTCTTTTCCGTTCACCTTCTTTCGCTTGCTTCTTGTGTGTCCGTGTGTTAGATCGTTTATTTGCCCTCATAGCTAGTTCCCCTATCATTGTTAGCACTCCCGATAATGAAGTTCTTAATTTTAAAACAAAGGGAGGGAGAAAAAGATCTATTAAAAATCAATCTACTTCCGTTCTTATTCGCAATTTTTACGTAGGCATAACTCCTTGGTATAGATATGTTCTTGACACCACACTACAAAAAAAGACACATCCGTGACATTTTGGGCCAAACGAATTTTTTTCCGGTCGTACTTATGAAACTTCTATGACGATAATTGTGACAAACCCGATATCATAATAGATGTGGTGGAATCCTACTTCTATGACAAAAAATCATGACAGAAAATGGGCTTTTCGTCCTGGGCGGGCCGGAGACACAGCTGCATGACATTCTTTGGGCCGTCCATGACGGAAAAAACCGTGGTAGAAGCGAGTGCGATGAAAATATCGGGGTGTTCCCGGTTACGGTGGGTGGTCGGGGCCGAGCGATGCACGGAGGTTTGCGCGTTTCTCTCATACACGCATGCACGTGGGTGCGAGGCATTGGGCTCTAACTGAACCCAGGCGAGGCGTTCGCCTACTGAACCCGAGCGATTGCACTACAAGCTACGCGTTACTGAACCCGAGCGATCGATCAATGGCTGTTAACTGAACCTGATCGAGCGATTCCTTCGCTACTGCTGCTAACTGAAGTCGGTCGATGCTGCCTCTGGATGAATAGTGAGCGTTGCTGGGGGGGTGGATGAACAGTTCCCGGTGGTGGATGAACAGGACCCTGTGGTGTTGCCTCTGGATGATCAGGACCCTAATCGATCAAGCCGGTTGTGGCTGGATGAACAGGACCCCGTGGAGGGATGGATGAATAGGACCACCTCATGGAGGGATGGATGAACAGTAGACGGTGGAGGGCTGGATGAACAGTAGCCCCTGGAGGGGTGGTTGAACAGGAGCCTGTGGAGAGGGTTGGTTGAACAGTAGCCGGTGGAGTAGCGCACGGTGGAGGCTGGTTGAACAGGAGCCCGTGGATGAACAGTCACATGTGGAGGCTGGAGGAGGTCGACGGTGGATGAACAGTAGCCCGTGCAGGATGGAGGGGGTCGATGGTGGAGATGAACAGTATCCTGTGGAGTCCCGTTTTGCGGTACGACACACCCCTCCCGATGAACAGGACCCCTGTTTCGACCGTAGCGCTCCAACACAACTCCGTTTCCTCCGTTTTGCGGTACGCCACACCCCTCCCGATAAACAGGACCCCTGTTTCGACCGCAGGAGGTACGTTTCCTCCATTTTGTGGTACGCCAGATGCCTCCCGGTGAACAGGATCCCGTTTCAAACGTGACCGGTCGAACAGAAGGCCGTTTCCTCCGTTGTGCGGTAAGCCAGGCCTCGTTTCCATCGACTGTTCCGTCCAAGCCCTCCTGATGAACACGATGACGCATTCCGTTCCGACCCAGCTGGTTGGCTCCCCATGAACACGACGACAACGCAGTTCCTCCATTCCGACCCAGCCATGTACACGAGCCCTGGCCGTACGTATGCGCGAGTAGGCGTTCGAGACCCTGCCCGTATGTACGTACGTGGCCGTATTTTCTTTCTTGCACACTGGCCGCTATACGTACGTGTACATGCTATGTGTGCGCCTCTACTACGACACGTGTGCGCATCTACATCGACCAGTATGTACGTACACGTTCGCGACCAGAATGACAACGCTACGTACGCTTCAACCAGGTGGATCCCGACTATCAGACACTTCCTTGCGTGTGAAGATGTAGCTGGTGGGTCTCAGAAGTCAAGGGGGGAAATCGTTTTTTTGCCCAAACGCACTTCCTTGCGTGCGAAGATGTAGCTGGTAGGTCCGAGCAGTCAGGGGGGAAACGTGTTTTTCATGAAATACGGTTGCCCGTCCAGTGGGTCCCTGCTGTCAGGTGGAGGAATCATTTTTTCCGTGTAATATGGAGGCACTTCCTTGCTGCGGCCGTGGACCCAGCTGTCAGCCTCTCCACGTACAGTCCATCTCCGATGGAAGCCGTTCCTTGACCACGTTGACCACGCCGCGCCGAGAGCACCAGGGTGGTGGACGATGGCGAGGCCTAGTAAGGGGACGATGCGGCAGTGGATGCTCACACGTATAGGAGTATGAGGGTTCACTAGTTCACTGCGGTGTGAGGCTGCCATCACCGTAGAATAATAGGGGGTGTGAGTGAGTAGAGGGATGGCCTGGCCAGTGGTTGGAGTAGTAGGGGCGGTGAGGCCACCACCGCATCGCAGCCGGCCACAGGAGGTAGGAGCACAAGGCACGACCGGTGCTGGTTTGGGTGGCTGGAGCAAGAAGACCAGAGGTTGAAGAAGCACTACGGCCATTGGATGGACATCATGCGGTCACTGGAGCTAGAATCATGCATATTGACTAAGTTGACAAAGCCCTCCGTCCCCGTCAACTTAGTAGGCCCACAAGTCAGCCTGCCACTATACTGGGTCCGTGTCGTGGTTTTGTCACGACAGATGCCCTCGTGAAAGGACTTAGTCCTGGAGCCATCATGACGGGTTAGCTTGAAGGGGTTAAAGCGAACAAGGGACGCAAGGAATTATACTGGTTCGGCCTCTTACGGTGAAGGTAAAAGCCTACTCCAGTTGTGATGGAATTGCTAGGGTTTTGATGACCAAGGAGCGAATCCGCTTTGCCTGGATCTCGAGTTATTGTTTGTTGTCCCTAAACCACCGTCGGGTTGTCCCTTTATATACACAGGTTGACGCCCGGCGGTTTACAGAATCCCGAGGCCGGCTCATAAACGTGCCCGGCTCGGTTTCTACCTTTCCTTGCCTTACAACATAAGTTACATATCATATGGCGGTTCATATCTACGTGCCCTAATCCGCCTTTGGGCCCTGGGCCTTCATGTTAGATCTCCTCTGTAAAGCGCCATACCTCTTGTCTTCATGGGCTTCAAACATGACTAAGTCCTTGTGGGTATAACCCGTCCCCTCATGGCCGGTTTATACTTAATAGTAATATCCCCAACATTAGGCCCCAGATTGATTTGAACTCGTTCATGTCAATCTTCAAGAATTTAGAAAAATTCCTCCTTCTGCACCTTCGCATAGATCTTGTAAACCGTCATGACGTCATCTTCCAGGTTCGTAATAAACCGCCATGACGTCACATGTTTATTAAAAATTGGATATATCTGACCTTCATTAATGAGCCTCCAACAATCGAGGCGACAGCTCTGTCACATATCCAACTTTTGGGCTCCTTGATTTCATGCATATCACTTATCCCTTATCCTTATAAATAAGACCGGGGGTCATTTTCATTTTCCCCCTCTAGCCTCCTTGCTTCTTCTTCCTCGCGCCGACCTAACCCTCACACACAGCCGCCGTCATCGAGTTCCGCCCTCGTCTTCATCCCGGCCGCTGCGTCAACCTGAACGTACCAGAGAAATGCGGCGTGCCTTCACTGCTCCATCAGCAACCGTAAGTTTTCCCTTTCTCTTGCTCTAGATTCCCCATTAGGGTTTCGGTGTTCATCAAAACTCGCGGCTGTTCTTCTCTGTTCATCTCCATAGTATAAGCAGCGAACTCAGGTTCTGACACCTTCTTGCGCAGTCGTAGTTGTAATCCCCTTTTCATCCTTAGAATATCTTCCTCCATATAGAGAAACTTATCTGGACCTGGCGAACTGCTTAGACACCTGTATTTTGAGTCTGAATATATTTCGATTTATTGATACGCTGCAGATCTGAAATTATCATATTGATCTGTGAAACTTGTTTTTCCTCACTTAGTCTTCTTTGCTTCAGATATGTACTTTCATTGTCTGCGTAGGCAGTTTATCCTTTAGAAAATAATCTGTCATATGCCATTAGTCCCCTTGTAAACCGCAAATATTTTTACCATTTATAATAGCATCCAAATCCGGTTTGAATGATTTTGCATGCTTGAATACCTTTTCCTTAACCTGCTACGCTTTATGCTTGCCAACCATGAGTCTTAAACCGGCATCAATCTTTTTCCAGCTCTCCATTTGAAATGGCCAAAAAAATATGCTTGTAACTGGGTCCCTTCCCGGGTCACTGAAGAGCAGCTAGATGGATGCGTTAGAACTGGCGCTTTACCAAAACAAAGCAAAATCCACTGGCGCATTCCCGGTTCAGAAAATCCTCCTACCACTAAGGACGGCGAGGTAGTGGTATTTGTTGATCACATGAGCCGTGGTTTTAAACCGCCCGGATCCAAGTTTTTCCGTGATGTGCTTGCCAGCTTCTAGATCCACCCTCAAGATATTGGACCCAACTCTGTGTCCAATATTTGCGACTTTCAAATGTTTTATGAGGCCTATCTGCAAGAAGAGCCAACCGTTGAATTGTTCCGGGATTTTTTCTATTTGAACCGTCGTACTGAATTTGTAGACGGGCCCAACACTGGACTTGGCGGCGTCTCCATTCAGAAAAGGAAGGACGTCAGCTTCCCTCATGCCAAACTTCACAGTCACCCTAAGGATTGGAACCAGACTTGGTTCTACTGTAAGGATACTTCCCCTGAAGATGAGAACCCTATGCTGGGTTATCGTGCTCACCGGCTTACCAACACACATCCATTTCCTCAATGGTTTACTGCCAAGGAACGGGCCACATATGCACCACAACTCGCCAAGCTCAGAGCTTTCATGGCTTACGGTTTGACAGGAGTTGACTTTGTTCGTTGCTGGATATCTTGGAGTATTTTACCGTTAAGCCGTCACCCCGGTTTAATGTGTGAGTACACAAGGGACTCAAAGGATCCTCAACGACATATTGATATTCAGCTAACAGAGGCTGAAGTTACCGAGTCTGTGAAGAAAATACTGAATGAATCGAAGGTTGTTTGCAGCAAGACTGGGTTAAGTCCTTTCTATACCTTGAATAAACCGCCAGCTATAAGAATTGCCTCACTCCTTCTTTATACTTGATATTCTTAACTGTGTAATCTTTTATATCCTCTATCAATCTTTTAACAGGGTGACGACCCATTTTGGAAGAAGAAACCTCAAGATAAACTGGCCAAGACCCCTCGTCCTAAGACGGAGGTTGTCAAGAAATCTCCCAAGAAGAAGGCAGCTAATCCACCGGGTTAAACCTCGATGATGATCTTGATAATCTGGCCTCAGAGGTAGAACTTGACTCTCTTGGTTCGTTTTTCATACACCTCATTGACCATGATTATTATCAGGATGACACTGAAGGCAGCTCAGCCGATGACACAGAGGTAATTATCCTTTCCTTCGGTTCAGACCCTCTACCAACACAAAAAATCTATCAAGCAGTCCGGAAAGTAAGATTCAACTTGAAGCTCGCCGCACAACCCAGCACAGCGGCCAAGTAGTCACTTCAGGCGGTTTACCGAACACTCCGGTTTGGAAACGTCAATCTGAGGTCTCACACACTTCCAATACTTCTTATCCCAGGCGGGTTATTTCATACGACCTCTTAATCCATCCGATTCAAATTATCAGGGAACGCCTCATTCATCATCTGGCAAGTCAATGGCCACACAACTCCCTCCTCTTAAAACTGTTCCTGGGTAAACACTTTAAACTTAATCCTTGGACGCTTTTATACTTGCGTGCTACACTAACCTTTATATCTTTTCCTTTCAGAGCCAAAGCTAGACCCAGGAAGAAAGCTCAGGTAGATAAACCGTCTGATGACAATGTGGTTATTGAACCGGAGAGAACTCCAGAACCAGAAGGAACAAATGCCGACGTTGTGCTTGATGATCCGCCCCCTCAAGATCATGGCTTTTTTGTTGAACAAGCAGATGTTGACACAATAGACCATGCTGATAAACCGACCAACCTGGTCCGGACTGATGATAAACCGTCAAGCCCGGCTAAGGCTACTGATAAATCGTCAACTCAAGTAAAGGCTTTTGGTGACAAGGAAGATGGTATTATAATTACTGGTGTTGGCCACACCACCCCTGGCAATCTTGTTGCGTTATCAAAGCATAGTGCCAAGGAGGAACTTTCTGCTATGGGAAAAGCCAAATGGAGCACAGACTTGTCAAGCTACGCCCACCTCAACGCCCAAGAACGTCATTCTGGTTTTTTAAACCGTCTATACACAAACCGTGACTACGAAGCCGATTTAGTGAATCTGATGAAGGAGCGATATGAGGTACCTACATAATTGTTTCTCTCTTATGTCCAATTTCAAGTACCAACTCCAGTAGCCCCCAAGGGCCAATTTATGATGTCAATCTAAACCGGGACTTTGCAATATCTCAACTCTACATACTTATCCTCCAAGGGTCGGTTGATCCTTTTATGATGAACCGGTGCTTTAACATTGTAATCTTGTAACTTTCGCCTGTGTAGTCCCCAAGGGCCGGTTTATCTTTCCAAGCTAAACCGGGACTTTAAGCAATGTTACTTTGAGCAAACGTACATTATCCCCCAAGTGTCAAGAATAATACTTGTATTATGCCTGGGACTTGTAAAAAAATTCTGATTATCAAGCAAATAGGCATTAGCCCCCAAGTGCCAAGTGTATAACTTGTTATGTGCTTGGTACTTCCAATATTCACTGCCACCTCATAATATTTATTTCTCTTATAGGCTGAGATGAGTAAAAAGGAAGCCCAAACCGTTGACCTTTAAGAAAATATCAAATCCCGGCAAGCAGAAACCTCCAAAGCCAAAGAGGAACTGACCAGTGCCTTAGCAGCAATGGAGAAGCTGAAGGAAACTTTGAAGAAGGAACGGGCGGATTGGGGCATATAGAAAACCACACCACAAAAGAGAGCTGAAGACGCAAAAGCAGCCCTTCAACCGGCTTAAAGCAATAGATAAATGCCATGACCTTTGCTGTGTTTGGTAAGTATCCTCATCTGAAGTTTTTCAATATACATTATCTCATCAGTTACCGGTTTACTGATGCTTGCAATGACACAGGAACTCACATTACCCATCTGGGCTCTGACATGCGGATGAAGCTGAAGGCTGCCTATACTCTGATAGAGCAGTTATATTCCGGAGCCCAATGGGCCATTTGCACCGCTGCTCATAACAAACCGCCTCCAACCTTGATAAAGGAAACCATTGAGAAGCTATCAATGCTGCCTGCCCGGTTGGACGAACTAAAAAGATCAGCTACAAGGTCAGGTGCACTGACTGCGCTAGTCCGGGCTAAGGCATGGATACCAGATCTTGAACCGTCGGGTATAGGCAGCGGCTACCCTGGCGTAAAGGAGGATGGTTCAGAGTTTAACAACGACGATCTTCGAAGGTTTACAAGGGAAATGCGCCCCTTAGCGAGCAAATTGGCCGAGGAAACATATCTCTCCCACTATCAGCTTGTTTATGATTCTCATCATAAAAGATATCCTGCGCCAACACATGATGTAGAGGATCTTATTCCGCCAATCCGTAAGCACACCTATGCCCCTGAAGTTGACCCCTCCAACCTTATAAGTGATGAAGCTGTGTTCCAAGCCTTAACTGGAATCGATTGGGCAACCATTGACTTCCAGCCACTAGGTAGAGAGGAGGAGGATGCACCAGCGCAAGACGACCCACAGCCTTCAAGTCAGCCTGGTGACGACTCATGATCCGAAGGCCGGGTTAGACCTCTGCGTACTGCCATACTTGCTGAAAACAATTATTATTTTTGGGCATTAAAGCGCCTTGTAATAGGCTAGTTCAAAATACTTGGTCTGTTATGCCATCGTGCATATTTATGTTGCCTGATACTATTAATCCACCCTGCTTCAGGATATATTATGTTCATAATCCGTAGCGGTGTTATGCAAACCGTTCCTGCATATAAGAAGTTTGAAAGTGTCCTGGCGGTTTACCACTGGACGGGTCATGATGCCCAAATATATAGCCATGGTTTATAACCAAGGCTGTACTTTGAAAATAATCAAAGATGAAAGGGATGATACCTGTGATATTGAATCACACTATTGGTTGACCAACTTTTGTATATTTAGGGTGATAACCCCAATCTTGAGTATTGATAACTCCTTCCATGTTTTGCCGGTTTATGAGAAAACGACACCGGGTTATAATAAACACCAGTTTATATATAACGCTGGTGACTTGTGGTCGAAACCAGACCGGGCCAATAAACGCCGGATTATAACTGATCGTGTACTTACAACTTGTCGTTGAAGCCAACCCAGGTCAATAAACGCCGGTTTATCATAAGATATTAGAAATCTCACCAAAGGAGAAAAAACTTGGAAAATAAAAACATAAAAAGAACATGCAAGGCTTTTCATGGGCTGCCAGGCCACTAAGTTAAACCATTTTTCGAAGCCTTTTAAGATGGACCTCACATTAACCAATCGTCGTTTTAACTTTGACAAGTTTAGGGTCTATGAGATTGACTTGTCAAACGTTCGGCGGGTCATACCAGGATTACCAGGACGGAGTGGCTTACTTAAAAAAGGAGGATAACCTAGGGTTTTAGGTGTATACACCTGGCTTCCAAGCCTGGCTTGATAGCCTATTACAAGGGTGTAGATTTCTTTGTTCTTTGAGAAGCAAAGAGCCCCCAAGCAATATTTTGAGCTGTGCTCAGTGGGTGCCTATGTTTGAGTTGTGCTTTTGCAATACTCTCTTTGGCGCCGCGTAATTTCCTTTTGGCCTTAAGCCGATCAAGAGGTGTAGCTATGGTTCAAATATAACCAAGCCCCCAAGTGATTTCCCTAGTGGCCTTATGCCGATCAAGAGGTGTAGCTATGGTTCGAATAAGACCAAGCCCCCAAGTGATTATATATATATATGTGTATATGTATATATATATGTGTGTGTGTGTGTGTGGCTTTGTAAGCCGGATCAATGGGAAATAAAACCCCGCTTTATAAACAGAAGCCCCCATGTAACCACACGTGATGTAAAAAACAACAGAGACCCCGCTTTAGCTGAGGCTCCGTTTTATTATATTGATCATAATATATACATTGTCATAATTATGTACATAAGAAGAGCCTGTGGCTCAAGTATAGTAAGGCCGAAGATGAGCTATATTCCATATGATCCGATTTACGTGAGTCTTTGTGCTCTCGAACATCGATAAGGTAATATGATCCGTTGTGCAGATCCTTGCTGACCACAAAGGGTCCTTCCCAAGGTGGGGACAACTTATGCATATCAGTCTGATCCTGGATGAGCCGGAGAACCAGATCGCCTTCTTGAAAAGTTTTGGTTTTAACCCGGCGGCTGTGATAACGACGCAGGTCTTGCTGGTAAATTGCCGAACGAGCCGCTGCAAGATCACGCTCCTCATCTAACAGGTCCAGTGAGTCCTAACGTGCTTTCTCATTATCAGCTTCAACATAAGCCGCCACACAGGGCGAGTCATGACGGATCTCACTAGGGAGAACCGCCTCTGCTCCGTAGACCATGAATAAAGGTGTGTAACCCATAGATCTGTTTGGTGTGGTATTGATGGTCCAGAACATAGAAGGTAACTCCTCCACCCAACAACCCGGCGTCCACTTTAAAGGAACCATAAGCTGGGGCTTGATGCTTCTCAAAATCTCTTGATTTGCTCTCTCTGCTTGACCATTAGATTGGGGGTGAGCCACTGATGACACGTCAAGCCGGATGTGTTCACGTTGACAAAATTCTACCATAGAACCTTCGGACAGATTAGTACCATTATCGGTTATGATGCTATGTGGAAAACCAAAACGGAATATCACCTTTTTGATGAATAGAACCGCCGTAGCTGCATCACACTTACTGACTGGCTCTGCCTCCACCCACTTGGTGAACTTATCAACCACCACCAAAAGGTGGGTCTTCTTATCCTTGGACCTCTTAAAGGGCCCAACCATATCTAGCCCCCAAGTTGCAAACGGCCAAGTGATTGGAATCATCCTTAATTCTTGAGCCAGAACATGAGCGCGACGTGCAAACTTCTAACAACCATCACACCGTTTTACTAAATCATCAGTGTCAGCATGAGCCGTCAACCAATAGAAGCAGGGCCGAAAAGCTTTAGCTACCATGGATTTTGAACCGGTGTGGTGACCACAATCTCCTTCATGGATCTCACACAAAATCTCACAGCCTTCCTGAGGAGACACACAATGCTGAAACACCCCTGTTACGCTACAATGATGCAACTCCCCATTGATAATGGTCATTGACTTGGATCGCCGGATTATCTGCCGGGCCAAAGTTTCATCCTCTGGTAACTCGCCCCCGTTCATATACGCCAGATATGGGACCGTCCAATCCGGGATAACATGAAGAGCTGCCACTAACTGAGCCTCTGGGTCCCTAACAGCCAAATCATCCTCCGTAGGTAACTTGACCGACAGATTATGTAGCACATCCAAAAAGACATTGGGTGGCACCGGTTTTCGTTGAGAGCCTAAGCGACTTAAAGCGTCCGCTGCTTCATTCTTCCGCCGGTCTATATGGTCAACCTGATAATCCTTGAAATGACCCGCCATTATGTCTACCTCTCGTCGATACGCTGCCATGAGATGATCCTTGGAATCCCAAGTGCCAGACACCTGTTGAGGTACAAGGTCCGAGTCACCAAAGCACTTAACCTGGCTTAAATTCATCTCCTTAGCCATTCATAGACCATGGAGCAAGGCCTCATATTCAGCTGCATTGTTAGTGCAAGGGAACATTAAACGAAGAACATAACAAAACTTATCACCTCGTGGGGAAGTTAATATACTCCAGCCCCCGATCCCTCCAATTGTCAGGACCCATCAAAATGAATAGTCCAATAAGTGTTATCTAGCTTTTCCTCCAGTGCCTATAACTCCGTCCAGTCGTTGATGAAATCCACAAGTCCTTGGGACTTGATCGCTGTACGAGGTATATATTTTAAGCCATGAGGCCCAAGCTCAATAGCCCACTTGGCGACCCGGCTAGTTGCTTCCCTGTTTTGGATGATATCCCCCAAGGGGGCACAACTGACCACCATGATAGGATGACTCTGAAAATATTGCATGAGCTTCCAGCTTGCCATGAAAACCCCATACACCAGCTTCTACCAATGTGGGTACCTCTGCTTGGACTCAATAAGCACCTCACTGATGTAATAAACCGTCCGTTTAACCGGATACTCCTTTCCGGCCTCCTTGTGCTCCACTACAATAGCCACAATAACAGCTCGGGCATTAGCAGCCACGTATAGCAACAAGGGCTCTTTATCAACAGGAACAGCAAGGATAGGCGGTTCATCTAACTTTCGCTTTAAACTCTCAAAGGCTTCATTGGCAGCATCACTCCAGACGAAATGGTCCGTCTTCTTCATCATCAGATATAGAGGGATTGCCTTTTCTCCCAAACGGCTGATAAACCGGCTCAATGTTGCAATACGACCCGCAAGCCGCTGAACATCATTAACACACGCTGGTTTAGCCAGAGACGTAATAGCTGTGAGCTTCTATGGATTAGCTTCAATGCCCCTATTAGACACCATAAAACCCAAGAGCCTGCATGCTGGTACAACAAAGGCACATTTGGCCAGATTAAGCATCATCTTATAAACCCGGAGGTTATCAAAAGTCTCCTTCAAGTCATCTATCAATGTTTCCTCCTTTCTGGACATCACAAGAATATCATCCACATAAGCATGAACATTGCGCTCAATCTGATTATGAAGACAATTCTGTACACATCGCTGATAAGTCGCCTGGGCACTCTTGAGCCCGAAAGGCATAGATACATAGTGGAAGGCTCCAAAGGGAGTTATGAAAGCTGTCTTCCCCTGGTCCTTAACTGCCATTTTGATCTGATGATAACCAGAATAAGCGTCCAGAAAACACAAGCGGTCACAACCTGCCGTAGCATCAATAATTTGATCAATACGAGGGAGAGGAAAGGGATCAGCTGGACATGCTTTGTTCAAATCCGTGTAGTCCACACACATACGCCAAGTGCCGTTCTTCTTAAGTACCAGCACCGGATTAGCTAGCCACTCAGGGTGAAAGACCTCCACAATAAACCCTGCTGCCAAAAGCTGGTCTACCTCCTCACCAATAGCTTTGCGCCTTTCTTCATTGAAGCGGCGAAGAAACTACCTGACCAGTTTAAACTTAGGATCTATATTGAGAGTGTGCTCAGCGAGTTCCATCGGTACACCTGGCATATCAGAGGGCTTCCATGCAAAGATGTCCCGGTTCTCACGGATGAACTCGATGAGCGCGCTTTCCTATTTCGGATCCAGGTTAGCGCTGATGTTGAACTACCTGGATGAATCACCAGAACAAAGTCAACCATCTTAATCTCCTCGGCCGATTTAAGCTTCAAAGCCGGATCATGCTCTGTAGTTGGCTTTTTCATAGAGGTCATATCTGCAAAATCAACATTGTCTTTGTAGAACTTCAACTCCTCGATTGCACGGACCGACTCAGCATAGGCCGCATCACCTTCTTCACATTCCAAAGCAATCTTCCGGCTCCCGCGCACTGTGATGGTTCCCTTATGACCCGGCATCTTAAGCATAATAAGGTGGCACTTCCTTGTGTGCGAAGATGTAGATCATGGGTCCCAGCAATCAGGGAGAAACGTTTTTTTCGCGAAATACGATGGCCAGTCTGGTGGGTCCCTGCTGTCAGGTGGAGGAATAATTATTTTGCGCGTAATAAGGAGGCACTTCCTTGCGGCTGCCGTGGACCCAGCTGTTAGCCCCTCCATCTATAGTACTCTTTCGATGGAAGTCGTTCCTTGACCACGTTGACCATGTCGCGCTGAGAGCACCATGGCGGTGGACGACGGCGAGGCCTGGGAAGGGGACGACGCGGAGCTGGGAAAGACGCGGTAGTGGAACCTCGCGTGGAGAGGAGTACGAGGGTTCACTAGTTTGCTACGGTGTGAGGCTGCCGTCGCCACATAATAACAGGGGGTGTGGGTGATTAGAGGGATGGCCTGGCCAGCGGTGGGAGTAGTAGGGGCAGTGAGGCCTCCGCGGCATCGCTGCCGGCCACGGGAGGTAGGAGCACGAGGCACGACCGGCGCTGGTTTGGGCGGCTGGTGCAAGAAGACCAGAGGTTGAAGGAGTACTACGGCCGTTGGATGGACATCGTACGGTCACTGGAGCTAGAATCGTGCATATTGACTAAGTTGACAAAGCCCTCCGTCCCTGTCAACTTAGTAGGCTCACAAGTTAGCCTCCCACTATACTAGGTCCCAGCTAGCACGGGGAGTATTCATTTTTTGGTGCGTAATAAGGAGGCATTTCCTTGCGTGCAAAGATATAGCTGGTGTGTCCGAGTTGTCAGCGATAGTAACGTTTTTTTCACGAAATACAGAGGCCCTTTCGGTGGGTCCCAAATGCCAGGTGGAGGAATCATTATTTTGCGTGTAATAAGGAGGCATTTCCTTGCGTGGGGCCGTGGACCCAGCTATCAGCCTCTCCACGTACAGTCCACTTCAGATGCATGTCAGTTGTTGACCACATTGACCAGGACGCGCCGAGAGAACTAGGGCGATGGACGACGGCGAGGCCTCGGAAGGGAACGACACGGAGCGAGGGAAGACTCAGCAGTTGTTTCCCACGTAGAGGGGAGTACGGCTGTACGAGGGTTTACTGGTTCGTCTGCCGTCGTTGGAGATTAACAGTAGGTTTGGGTGAGTAGAGGGATGGCTAGGCCAGTGATGGGAGTACGGTGGGGCGGTGAGGCCTGCGCGGCAGCACAGCCGGCCGCGGGAGGAGGGATCAGGCAGTCCCGCCGGCGCTTGTTTGAGCGGTTGGAGCAGGAAGAGCAGAGATTGAAGAAGCACGACGGTCGTTGGATGGACATCCAACAGTCACTGCTTGTGCATCAACCTTTTCTTAGGAAAGCCTCAAATCTGTGGAAAATAGCATATAGCCCATCTGCCATTATTTCTAATAATTTACAGTTCCTTTGCTAATTCTTAAGGGTTTTTTTGGGGCCGAAATCACTGTTCTGACCTTGTCAGCGTTTATAGTCACAAACTAAACTCGACGAGAAAGTATTTCGTGAGTTGACCCTTTTAGAAACGCCAGGGTCCGTGGCGTTTCCACCCAACATAGAAACGCCGAGCAAGCTAGTGTTTCAAGCCAACACGAAAACACCGAGGCAGCTAGCGTTTCTGACCTGGCCCACAGTCAGTCTGAACCCGCTGTTTTCGCTGATGTGGCACACTTGAAATGCCAAGGTCCTTGGCATTTCTGACCAGGATTAAGTAACGCGCGCGGGCCGCGGGGGCCTAACCCAGCCCACTCCCCCGGTCGAGCAGTTCCTTCTCGACGACGAACTGGTGGCGGCCCCCTCCCTCTTCTTCATCAAATCTTCCCCAGATCTGCTATTTTGATCATCAAAATGAGGAGATCGGAGCATCCCCGAGTTGCTTGAGGTATTCTCCTCCCAATCCTCCATTTATTTTCAGTCAAGATTGGCTATTGTAGATGTATTTTTTCAAACATGGTGGAACCCTAAGATGAGTTATTAGTGATTTGTTTGATGAATATTTTGGTTACATTATGTTTAGAAAGAAGACATATACTCCTTGTGTTAATTATTCTTAGTTAACTTGTTTATTATTGGATTTAGAGATAGACCATTTTTTGGATTAGGTTGAGCCTATTGTTTGTTAATAATTAGTTGTTATAGATTCTTTAGGATAAAATAGGTTGAAAAGAATTGGTGTTGGTAATGTATCTTTGGGATAATTTGTAGTAGTTCTCACACGATTTTGTATATGATGCGGTCATAATTTTAAGCATATATTATAACAAATCCATTGACCTTATTTTGTAGGATGTTCGAGTCGGATAAATATCCCGGCCTTGATGATTATTACGAGGAGAAGCATCGTGCTGTGCTAGTGGAAAGAGGGGAGGTAATTATGTATCTACATTGTTGATTCTCATATTGTGAGTAGTTTAGAGAAGTATATAAATTGTGCGTGTGTTATTTGTAGGTTCCTCCAGTACTTCGTTTGAGAGGCCACAACCCACGTGAGTCCTTGAGGTATGACCGTCGCTACGAGCCTTATTTTAGAAGAATGGATCTTCTCCAGTTTGTGCTCAACTTTAAAGGCACACCACCATGGCTGAACTCGACGGCCATTACCACCCTTACGGACCGTTGGAGACCGGAGACGCACTCTTTTCACCTTGCTCTTGGTGAGATGACCGTTATTTTGGAGGATATTGCGATGATCTCCAGTCTTCCGATCGAGGGCAGGGCTCTTACCCGGAAGGTGAGGTCTGAGGGGTGGCGACAAAGGGTTGCATGTCTGGTTGGTGTTGAACCTCCCTCGTGGATTCATGAAACAAAGAAGGATCCTAGGACTTCTGGTGTTTTGTTCTCGTGGCTACAAGAACATTCTTACGACTGCCCAGAGAATGCCAGTCCGGCTGTTGTGGAGAGGTACGCCAGGGCTTACTTATGGAATCTTTTGACCCAAGTGGTGTTTCCTGACAGCACGGGAGACATAGCCTCGTGGATGTTCTTGGACCCTCTTCGTAACTGGGATGTCAAGTGGAGTTGGGGGTCAGCGACACTAGCCTTCTTGTACCGTCAGGTAATGATAATTTGATGCATTCTCATTATATGAAAGAATTTTTTTCCTGTGATTGTTTAATGTGTGTACAAATGTGCAGTTGGACGGAGCATGTATGAGGAGTAAGCCGAAATCTTGTCTTGGTGGTTTTGTTTGGGCCCTACAGATTTGGATGTGGGAGCGTATCCCTGTGGGCCGTAACTTCACCATTGCTCCAGAAGAACCTTGGGAGTGGCCTTTTGACGGGGATGAGGAGCGATATCCCACTATCGCATACACTTGGGCTAATGTCCAAGTGTCGAGTATCGCCGCCATGGGGCGGTATAAGGCATACATAAGCGAGCTTGACATGCTTACTTACAACCAGGTAATTATCAAATACCTTGCCATCATTACAGATTTTTTTGTTGTGCATGAGCTAGTGACATGTTGTGATGTAGGTTAATTGGAGGCCGTACATGGTACTTAGGCAGTTCCCTTTGAGCAATATGTGCCTTCGTGACCAACATCTTTGGCGTGTGCGTTGCCCCATGATATGCTTTTTTGCGGTGGAGTGGCATCTTCCACATCGTATTTCGAAGCAATTTGGAGTACAACAACGCACCCCGCCGGAGTATGTTGAGACAAGTGTGGTGCTACATAGGTGAGAGTTTCTTGTACCATATGTTGATCAATGTGTAACCATGGAAAAATGAAAATGATGCCGATACTTCTCATGCTTTGTAGGACGAGCCGGCAACACAACAAGAATGTCATTAATTGGGAAGATCACCATCTTATGAGGGTAGACATGTGGAATGCTCAGAGGAATGCCCGAGTTGAAGATGATCACACACCTGACAATGTATGATATCGAAATCGCGTCAGGTGTACTACTTGGGAAATGTCTAGCCTCAATTGTCTTGCTCATGCCATCGTCGACTATAGCCTTATCTGCAAGGCTAACATCACAAAACAAGGGAACTTTGTGATCCCTACCGGTGATTTTTGTGTACCACTCTGCTTCTTTCGCAGTCAAGCCATCCTCGTCCAACTCATTCACCGGGCCTTCATCATCCGAGTCATCCACACAAGCACGCTGATAGATAATGTCAGGATCCATGTCCTGATGCCTTACTTCAGCCTCTACATCACCAACAATGTTGTGGTGCCTCTCATACTCTTCGTCGGAGTCATCTCCATCATGTTTCATCGGTGCACTACCTCCGAACTCATATTGGGGATACTCATTGGCTTCCGCTTCAACTTTATACTCAACAATAGGAGGCACACCACTAACCGGGTTCACATCATCTACTAAGGTTTGGTTCAAGTCAACATGAAAGAGAGGAGCCTTGACCACCTTACTTGCAAAGACTTCGAGTGACTTGACTTCTGAGGATGCAACAACCTCCTTATATGCAGCCCAATGCAAATTGGACTTGATAGGCATTGTCTTCATTCGACACTTGTGTGCCGACCCAACATCATATCTTCCTACTAATTCAACTTGATCACTTGCATCCACCCACTTTAATCTTATCCGTGTTTCTTCCACAACCTCTTCATAACTAGGGATCTCAAGAAATATCAACACTTCCTCATACTTGTCAACAATATGCATATTCATGAATGCCTCTTTGTCAACATAATGAATATTCACAATCTTGTCCATCTAAAAAAATGGTAACATAAGTATAAGAAATGCACAATGCTAAATATACCACATTGCTAACAAAACACCTAACCCTAACCCTAAATCTTAACATTGGCCATAACCCTAACCCTAAATCTTAACATTAACCATAACCCACAATAAGGTATGCTCAACAACATCAAAATGCAACACTGTTGGAACAACTATACTCAAAACATCACATTATAGATCCATGCTCAAAACTAGGGTTAGGAACAACAAGAACAAATCAATCCAAATGGACAAATCCAACCAATACAAATTTGTGAGATGAAGGAGGTTACCTCAACGAACAGAAATGACACCGGATCCACGGACCAACCCAATCGATATGCAAGGATTTGTGAGGGGCTAAGTGAGGGACACAAAGGGGGAAAAGGGCAAGAGCTCGGGATAGGCCAATGGGGGAGAAGAGAGTGAGTGGTGAGTGGTGGGTGAAAGCCCCACGGCCACCTAAAATATCTGCACCAGAAACGCCACTGATTATGGCATTTCCAGAAACGCTAGCTGGGTCGGCGTTTCCAGCCTGCCACGTTAGCAGCCAACGCGTCCTCGGCCTGGCAGTGGGCCAGGGCAGAAACGCTAGCTTGCTCGGCGTTTCTATGTTGGGTGGAAACGCCGCGGACCCTGGCGTTTCTAAAAGGGTCAAATCGTGAAATACTTTCTCGCCGAGTTCAGCTTGTGACTATAAACGCTGACAAGGTCAGAACAGTGATTTTGGCCTTTTTTTGGAGACCATATTCTTTTTATTAGCATTACAACCCATACTGTGGCCACGGTTAAAAAATTATACGAAATTTTGCATATTTTGGTGCGGTTCGAACTGTTTTTAATCCCGAAATTTCGAGTCACATTCAAACTGATTTTAAAAATAAATGTATATCAATATAAAATCGAACAAATTGTCCACGCATAAAAATCAATGCAATTTAAAATCTTGAAATGAAAAACATAAATTTGTAACTCATTGCCAGTTTGATGTGTTTAAAAAATGTACAGCCCATTCCTCATTACTGATAGGCCATTTTCTCGGCCAGCCGAATTAAGCTCTCCTCATCTTGAAAGATTTGCAGCCCAACAGGCCTGACAAAGCGAATTACTTGGCAAATTACAAAAAAAACTGGGATGTCGTCATGGACCCAGCTATGGCCATGGACCCAGCCGTCAGCCTCTCCACGTATAGTACTCTTCCTATGGAAGTCGGTCGTTGACCAAATTGACCACGCCGCGCCGAGAGCACCAAGGAAGTGGACGATGGCGAGGCCTAGGAAGGGGACAACGCAGAGCCGGGGAAGATGCGACAGTGGATGCCCACGCGGAGAGGAGTACGAGGGTTTACTGGTTCGGCTGCGGTGTGAGGCTGCTGTCGCCGCAAAATTACAGGGGGTGTGGGTGAGTAGAGGGATGGCTTGGCCAGCGGTGGGAGTAGTAGGGGGCGGTGAGGCCTCCGCGGCATCGCAGCCGGCCACGGGAGGCAGGAGCACGAGGCACGACCGGCGCTGTTTTGGGCGGCTGGAGCAAGAAGACCAGAGGTTGAAGAAGCACTACGGCCGTTGGATGAACATCGTACGGTAACTGGAGCTAGAATCGTTCATTTTGACTAATTCGACAAAGCCCTCCATCCCCGTCAAATTAGTAGGCCCAAAAGTCAGGCTCCCACTATGCTGGGTTCCAGCTGGCAGGGGGAGTATTCATTTTTTTGTGCGTAATAAGGAGGCACTTCCTTGCGTGCAAAGATAGCTAGTGGGTCCGACCTGTCAGTGGGGGGCACGTATTTTTCGCAAAACACAGAGGGCCTTCTGGTGGGTCCCAGATGTCATCTGGAGGAACCAAAGACTTGAGAAGGCATACAGAACAAGCTAGTGTACCAGTAAAGAGAGGTTGCTGAGATTTACAAAAAAGAGAGACGTGCTCCTATAGCTGGTTCGAATCCAAACCTATACTATGACTATATATGGTGCTATGCTACTCTGAAAGTAATGAAACTGACATATCCAACGTTCTCTTCTCCTCTTCTCTACTTACTCTTGCTAGCATCAGAAGCTCTGGTCGCAACAACCATGCCCGCTGGCTTCTCGTCCACCTACTCTTCAGCAGGCAACCACCAGATATACGCCAAGTCGCCACCTGTACCATCACCTGTGGGTCTCATCACACCCCCGCCGGCACGCGCACCGCAGCCGGTTGCTCATCGCAACCCGCTGCCGTTGGTGTGGTGCCACAACAGTAAATCACGCAGAGTCATCCGTCGCGCCTCAACCACAATCCTCAACCCTGGCCAAGTCTTCTACAAATGCCCGAATCATGGGGTAATAATATGTTTAAGTGTTGTTCTGCTGCTTTTAGTTGCTAATTTTTTAATAGTTTGATTGATGATCTTCCAATTTAATTCATGCAGAAAAGAGAAGATTCCTGTGATTTGTATTTCTGGGAAGTTGCTAATGTGGGGGAGTGTAACTACGCTGATTATTTGGTTAGCAGAGGAATCCCAATACCAGCAGGTTGGGGTGTTGGACAAGTAACTGAAGGAACGGGAGAATAGGAAGATGCAGAGCAGAAGGTTAAAGAATGCAGTTCCTCTGATCATGTCCAAGCAATAGCTGCTGAACGGCCTTGACAGCAATGAGGAGATGAAAGAGCTTATGAAGATAATGGGCAAAATCGATGTGCTCTGTAGGATGATTGTCTCTTTATTTGCAGTGTATGTAGCACTCATGATGTATTCAGTGGCTATGACATGAGCACTTTGCTGAAACTAGTAATGAATGAAACCTGTGTAGCAGGCCGGGCGTAGTGTTGTGAACATCTAATGATTTCTATTAACAGAAATCAGGGGGTATCCCCTTTTTCTCATTAATAAATAAATAGCAGAGCCCCTTTTGGTAATAAATAAATAAATTAGCAGAGGCCCTGTTAGGTCAGTTTTGTTCTCATTCAAAGACGTTGAGCAAATTGCAGTCCAATAGCAAACTATGTCATCGAATTCAAGTTTCACAGCCAAATATGAGTACAACTAAACAACAATGCCATCATGTTGTAGTCATCATACAATCACCAAACACAAATCAGCATACATAACAAGTGATGTTCTCACAGGAAAATACTAAACAACATGTTCATCAGGTTTCAGTTGTCATAGCAAACACAATTTCCCATAGTAGATAAAAAACGTCTTCTGACAGGAAAATACGACAAAAGCAAGGTAATCATCATCCGCAGCACCGGCGTCAACATCTTCGCCATGTGTATCAGTCTGAATCGTAATTCCCCATGGTGTCATCATCTTCTTCGTCCTCAACGTCCTAGAACATTGGCTTCTTCTTGATCAACTCTTGTATGTCCACAACACGACAGGCAATCTTTTCGCCGGCGTCATTGACATGATGGTTCTCAAAGATATTAGGAACATCTGTGTTATCTTGTACATCAGGAGCAGTGTAAGCATCATCTCATTGTGCAAATTCATTAAATGAATTCCTCTGCTCAAACCATTGCAATACTCTCCAGTCATCGCTACGTGCAAATGTGTCTTCCAAGAAAAATATCTGTGTTGCTTGATTTGCCAAAATAAAAGGCTCATTGGTCTAGTATGTCACCTTGACATTGATGGTTTTGCGATCCTGGAAAACAGGTTATACCAACAATAGCACAACAGAACCACACACCGATGATCCTCAAAACTGGAGATATACTGCAACTGAATAATGTCTGTTATGTTAGCATACATTTTAGTTGTCTCTTCGTCATACGTATCCATGCTCATGATGGCACTGTTTTTGTGTCTTCCTGCCTTCGTCTCGTGCAAGGGTGTTGTAGTGCACATCTCCAACAATGCAAGAATCATAATGTCTTACCCGAGTATCAAGACCCATTGCTAGTGAGTAAAGGGCATCATCAACTGCCTGTCCATCCTCTCGCATCTTCTTAACATATGGTTAGAAAATAGACAAGCTGATCATCTTATGTACTCAATATGTTAAAAAAACTAACAGTGCAATTCAAAAGCTTACATGGCTCTTGAACCATTTTGCAAATCCTGCCATAACCAGTTTGTCAATGTTTCTTGGATTTTACGGCAGTAACTCCTTTTTGTAGATGCTGCACAACATAGTGATCGCGTCAAACATCTAAATATATAAGAATATGCTGCAAGTTTAGTAGATTACGATGTATAATCCATAGTACTTAGCACTTACTTGATATAAGGTAGTATCTCAGGACAGTTATTCAACACATACCAAACCATTTTGTCCAAATCTTTAGGTTTGTACTCTCGTCGACTCTTCTCTGTAACTCGAAAAGAATAATCAAAAACATTGAGCCTGGGATTGTCTTCACACGCCTCTTTGCTAAGCTAATCAGCTGTTTCAATGTATTTTGAGCAGAATGTCAACGCTTCTGAAGCAATGTAGGCCTCTGCAATGGAACCCTCGGGCCTAGCTCTGTTCCTAACATAGCCCTAGAAAGTGCCTAGCCGCCTTTCAATAGGGTACATCCAGCCATACTGTACTGGACCTCTAAGTAGTGCCTCATCAGGTAGATGAACAGCCAAATGCACCATCACATCAAAGAAGGCTGGAGGATATATCTTCTCAAGGTCGCATAGGATAGTTGGTATCTTGTCTCTAAGACGCTCCAAAGCATCTATCCTGATATTTCTACTATAGAGTTCCCTGAAGAATTGTCCCAACTATGCAACTACTCTGTATAAGTCAGGGCGGCCCAATCCTCTAAGGATAATAGGTAAAACCCTTTGAAGTAGGACGTGGCAGTCATGAGTTTTCAACCCTTGTACCTTGTTTCCATCTACACTGACTTTCCTTTCAGGGTTGGAAGCAAATCCATGTGGGAATCTCACACGTGAGAGGACCTCGCAGAATTCTTTTCTTTTTACCTTGTCCAAGACGTACACAACTGGTGCCATATCCCGTGGTTTACCTTCATCTTGCACCTGCAAATCCTGTCTGATACCTAGGTGTGTCAAATCAATCTTAGATTTTAAGGTATCTTTCGTATTGCCTTCAATATTAAGAAGTGTGCCGATAATGCTGTCACATATATTTTTCTGGATGTGCATCACATTAAGATTATGCCGCAGATCCAAATCTTTCCAATACTCCAAGTCCCACAAAGTGGACCTATGGGTAAACAATAATCTCTCTTTTGCCCTGCCACACTTCCTTTTCCCACTTCCATTACCAGGATGGTTTCCTGGTGTAATATGCCTGACCTTCTCGAATTCCACTTGCAACTCATCGGCGGTGAGCCTCTTTGGCGCATCACGGTTTTCATGCTTTGCATTGAACACATGTCTTCGGTATTTTCTAGGATGCGGCTTGTCCTTGGCAAGGAAATGACGGTGTCCAATGTAACAGATCTTGCTAAGTATTGCGTATGACAGTGGATTCCTGTCACATCGAACACATGCATTGTAACCATGTGTCATTTGCCGTGACATAGTGCCCAAAGCAGGATAATCATGGATGCACCAAATTATAACAGCACACAGAAAGAAATCAGCTGGTGGGCTGCTATATAGGTCTCGAGTGAGAACACCCCTCCATAGCTGTTGAAGTTCCTCCACAAGAGGCTCCATGAACAAACCAAAATCCTTTCCAGGACTTTTTGGACCTAGGATGAGCAAGGCCATCATGTAGTTTGATTCTTTGGTGTAAGCATTTGGAGGCATGTTGTAAGGGATAACAAGCACTGGACACATGCTATATGTGGTGCTCTGGTGGCCAAATGGGTTAAATCCATCTGAAGCTAAGCCAAGTCTAATGTTTCTTGGGTCAGCAGCAAACTTTTTGTGTTTCTGATTGAAGCTTTTCCACTCACTACCATGTGATGGATGGCTCATTACATTCTGATCTCCGTACTCCTGGTTCCTAGAATGCCACATTACATCCTCTCTTGTTTCAGCATCATGAAACAACCTCTGCAATCTTGGTGTTATTTTAAAATGTATCAGAACATTATGAGGAATCCTCTTCACAGCATCGCCATCTTTCCATCTTGATGATTTCCATTTCGGGCATTCACTTAAGCTAGCATAATCCTTCTGGAATAGAACACAATTATTCTTACAAACATGGATCATATCATATCCAATTCCAACAGCTCGAAGGAAATTCTTCATTTTACTGTAGGTGTTTGGCAGCTCAGACGCATCTGGGAAAGCTTTGCGGAGGGCAGCCAATATCGCATCGAATGTTTTGTTGGTCATCCGCTCAGATGTCTTCACCTGAAGAAAGGTGACCATAGCTGAGAATACTTATTTCCTGGGGTGAGAGCCACGTTGCATTTTCCCAACATGCGGGCCCACCGTTTTTCTTCGGCAGGTGAAAGTTCACGGAATGCACGAGCATTTCATAGCATTGTTTCAATGTTGGTCAAACTCACTGGCTCCGCCACCACCTCCTCCTCCTCCTCTTCCACCTGAGCATCAGGCAGATTAAGATGGTGATCTGCTGCTTCCACGTAGTCAATAACATTGACGTTCACAACTTCACTATGATGAACGCACCTAGTATATGTGACCGACATCCCATACAACTGTAGATGATTTTGCATAGTTGACTGGGGTCTTGTAACTGAATTCGTACAACGGCTACACGGGCAGAGCACCTCTGATTTCGGACCACCGTACTCTGCTCTGTTAAAGGTCATGAAGTTTTCAACCCCCTCGACATATGCAGTGGAGAATCTTCGAGCAGAAGTTATCCAAGTCCTGTCCGTCTGTAGGACATACAAATTAGTTCTTCTACTAGATATTACAGGAAAAACATATATGCTTTTTTATGAAGTCCATAAAAAATATCTAGGTCGATGTCTAAAGCTATGGCAAGATATTTGGACAAGCAGATCTAAGTAACGAAATATATGTAAAGCTAATTCAGCAAACATATTAGAGTGCTAAATTATGGTAGGCTGTTTCATTAGTCAATGAGGCCGAGCACACAGCCATCGAACTATCGAAGGCCATCGTAGCAACAAGATCGAGTATAAAACGGTGTAGAGCTATTTCACTAACAGATTGGCTACTAGACCATGGCAATCTACGTCACAATAAATATATGGCAGGATATTTTAGCAACTAATCGGCCTTGGCATGCCATCTCAGCTAAGCAGATTGAGTGCAGACCAGGGCAAGGAAGCTTCTTAAGCAGAGCATATTTACTGTAACAACTTCGACAAACAGTGAGATTAACAGCGTCTATCAGCTAACATTCAGGGCTACACCGACATGCACGGGGCCTCAGTCTAGAATGCACGTATCGAGGGAGAAGCTGACCGCCGTGCGTCTCCCCACGAACGTCGCCATTGGTGGCGGCGCTGACCGCCGTGTGCCTCCACAAGAACGTCGCCAGCAGTGGTGGCACGGCTAGAGGACGACAGTCTACGAGAGCGTACTATGGGAGCGAGAGGATCGCCGTGCGTCCCCTCGACGTACCGTGGTGCCGCCGTATCGGCGCGGCAGGGAGGGCGGCTTTGGCAGAGCGAATGGAGTGGAGGGGGACGGGGGGAGGGGGGTTTGGGGAATATTACTGGCTAGTTGGCCGAAGGGCGGTTGAATCTAGTATTTGGAGGGAATTTTGGGGTGGGGGGGGGGAGGAGTTTCGCGCAGTGGCGGGGGGAGTTTGGCACATGGTCGGTTTCTCCAAGTGCAGTCCCACGTGTCACTGATGAGGCAAGCGGAAGCGCATTCCGTTTACGTGAGCCGTGTGTGCAGGACCGAACGTGTGTGGGGTGCAATGCGACCGCGACAGGGGTGCTGTGAGTGTACCGCTTTTTTTCCTTTTAAACTAGGTGCTTCACCCCCTAAAAAAACTTGTTGCTTCAGGCGATCCATCGATACTACTACTAGTAATCCGGTAATCCCGACTAAAACAATGTGGCCGGGTCTTTTCCCGCGCGATATGTTGGAGGTTGGCCTAGTTGGGTTTTTTAGGATGAGTAATGCTACACCTACGTAATCACAGTTACGTAATTAACGTAATGTGAAACGTGTGAGCTGTTGATTGTAGATTGGGGGGAGGGAGGGGCCCACCACCATGAACATCAGGGGAGGAGAGAGAGAGGCAATTTACGTTAACCCTTTCGTAGGTTCCCATAGATGTAGAAAGATGTCAAATGCGTGAATGTGTAGTGGACGTACTATTGGAGTGCCTAAGATAAATTGTGTATGTATAGACCCTATGTGCTTATTTTACTTCGCATGTTAGCTTTGTCTCGGTTCAATAAAAAGCAGAGTTGGTGATGATGGTGTGCCTGTCATCCTGCAATATAGGTCGTCCGATCTATATCTAACGGATAGGAAGGAAACTCTATGACAATTTACCCGCACTCCTCTCCACATTTAAAGATAAGGCCTTCCCTCGTTCATCCTCTTCTCCCACAAGATCTTGATCTTCCGTGCAATGCACGGGCATCTTGCTAGTACTCTTACAATATACTATATTATTTTGAAAGTTCATATACACCGGCCGAGATTAATGCAAACACGGCAGATTTTTATTACATTTAGAACTTTTATAGGACAGAAAAATAACAGAAACCCGACCCTAAACCTATTCTACGGTGGCGACCGACGTCCTCCATCTGCGATCTCTATGTACGGGGGCGGGGTTCAAGACCCGTGAAGTGAAGGTGCGGTCTCCGACGAGGAAGAGTATAACACGGGATACGGACCGGCCTGTTGGCACACCATGCATGGCCTACCGCCTCCCATGCCCTACTTATCCTCGTAGGAGTGCCTGACCCCGGCGGTGCTGGACGTTGGACGGCGGCAAGTAGGACGTGTGGCTGACGGTGCTCCCGTCGTCGGCCGCCAGCGTGGCCACCTCTTGTGCGGTAGCGTCCACGTACGGCTACACCGCTATTGCGTCGCAAGAGGCGACTTAAGCGAGGGCGGCGACCTCGAGCTTCATCCCCGAAGACAAGCTCTCCCGTAGAGCGTTCGCGCTTGCTGTCATGGCGGATGTGGTGCCAGGTAGGAGTACGATGCGCTATGGTGTGGAGGTTAGCTGGGCGTTGCCGCTTTAAGTAGCGCATTCCGGTGAGGCCAAGCGTCCTGGTGCGTCATTAGGTCGCCAGAGTTGGTTCCTCGGGAACCGAGCCTCTTAACAACAGCATACGGACGGACAACATGAATGCGGGCAGTTGGCGCCGGTTGGGAACGTACCGCGCGACGGCGCGAGGGACGAGGGTTTTTGGTGTGCCCGGTAGTCAGCTACGGTCGTGGCAACGTTGGAGATGCCCTTTTCTCACATGCGATCCCCGCATGTCATTGAAAAAGCAAAATGACCCGGCATGGTCTCAGGTCCCGAGGATGTAGTTGGCTACGCTACACCACTCCGTGGACGCGTCACAGCACCCCGTGCATCCTCGACGAGCCGGGTGTTGGGGTGTGTTTGGATTGTGGCCAAAGTGCACCTTACCAAAATTTTGTTCATGGCCCAAAGATTGGACTTTGTTTGGATGGTTGCCATTTTTTTGGCATGCCAATGAAATCTAGCCAACTCTAGTTCATTTTTCTTGCCAATGTTGGCCAAATCATGGGAAACCAAAACCTCAACCAAAATTTTGGCTACCCAATGCTTTGATGGGGCAACCTTGGGCACAAACCAAACATACTGTTGGTCGTGCCACCGCACTAACGCCACCCTCGGCACACTTAAACCGACCGTGTCTAGCGACAATGAGCGTGTCGCTCACCGCGGTTGCCGTGTCCAGAGGCGGTGTTGGAACTGCGCCACATTGTTGGCCCCCACGGCCCACATGAACGGTTGCTGGTGGAGAGGAGGTCATGGGTCAGCTCCTCCATTGGACTAGTCGGCGCTACATCGTCCCGACAGGTGTGACACACATGTCGGTTTCCCTGTTTCCCCGACCATATTCGAGCGTTAGTGCTTCGCGTTGCGCATTAGGCCTTTCACTATGTAGGCTAAGTGAGACAACTTATTGTTTATTTGAGCCGTTCAAGTATAATCATGTGGCGTTTTCTTATTTCTCATTCCTCTCCAACCCTCTTCTCCATCGATCATTCGCATATGGACATAGACCATGCTTGTATTTCCAATGTTTTGTAACTTGTCGGACATGCACACAAACAAACAGTTCATTTAAAGTTCCACTTTGCCTCCACTATGTGTCGCTTCGCGTCTTAGTTTTGACATCCCATTCGGTTCATGCCTCGACACATGTTGACGAGAACGATTGATGTTTAGAGCTCAATTGCGTGTCGTGCAAGGAGATAAAGGTTTGATCTGTTTCTATGATAGAAATGACCCACGGGGGGGGGGGGGGGGGGGGGGGGGGGGGGTTCACGGGGAGTATATTGTACGTTCATAAGTGAAACGAACGTATTGTACCCACCCTAGTCCTCTTTCAATCGATCTCTGGACCCCGAGATGAAATCGAGAACGAACGAGTGGGGGCATGTGTCCCTAAGGCGGATTCAAAATTTTGAAGCGGTGATCATAGAATCCGCAAATCATATATAAAGGGTATTCAATGTTCGTTTCATTTTTGATCGTATAATATACTCCCTCCTATCCTTTCTAGTTTACATATAAGTTTTATGTGTAGTCAAAGTATCTCTACTTTGATAAAAAAGTATCAACATTCAACAACGCCCAATCAATATCGTTAGATTCTTAAGTACTCCTAGATTTGTACTCGAGAAGGTTTCCAATTTGTTCTCAACCACATGAATGTGCTTGTTCTCGCGCATGCTCTTCCTACTAGGATTTCGCCACGTATAGCCAGTGCAATAGTAACTTTTTAAGCTCCCTGTCCAATAGTACTAGTGGAGTACTAACAACATATGTACTTAAGTATGCAGTGCTCATAGTAGTTCTCCCTCCTTCCATTTATATAGGGCCTATGTGGAGGAGAGATGTGAAAAAGTAAGGGGGGGTATGCTTTGTGTAAGTTGCATGTCATATATTATTACTCTAATATTTGGTCAAAGTTAGCCTCGAAGAACACATTAGGCCATGTATAGTAAATGGAAGGAGGGAGCAGGGGATCATTCGGTTTCAAGGAAACCAAAACGTAGGAATTAGGACTAGTATAGGAATTTGATAGGATGGCACTTGCCATCCTAAGGAATTGACTTGCCTCGTTCCTACGCGCAAAATGAGCTTTGAGTTGATGTGTAGTTTCCTCCAAAAACATAGGAAATGAGTAGTATCCCTACGAAATTCTTGTACGGATTTCCTACAAACCGAATGCATATATAGGAAATTTTCCTCCAAAATCCTTGTTTCTATGTTTTTCTACAAAAATCCTCCAAACCGAATGAGGCCTAGTGGTGGAAGTGGATCCTCTGACGTAGGTATCCCTGCCTTACCCTCCCTTTCGGTCACTTACTAGCGGACCCCATGCTTGCTAGGCCCGGCATGTCAGTTACTCAATGGGTTCGGCCACGTCAGGGTATCCTCATCCATAGTATACTCCCTCTGTTTTTATTTACTCCGCATAAAATGGAGGGAGTGGTAGTATAAATGACGCGGACGGGGGAGGGGGAGGGACGTCGGTTTGCTCTGAACTGCGGTCCCACAAGCAAGTGAAAACGCAAGATGAAGCGTGTTCCATTTGGTGAGCGACGTGGAGGGTCCAGCTTGCCGGGCTGCAACGCGAACGCGACAAGAGCGATGTACAGTCAAAACCGATTGACCGGTCGTCATCGGAACCACTATTCACATCAGAACCTTCGCTGCTCGGCCTACGCCAGCCACTGCCCTAAAACCACACCTAATCTCCAGCCCCTTCCCCAGCCTTTCGATCCCCTAGCCCGCATCAAGCGTCCCCTAGTTCGTCGGAAAGCCATGGTGCGCCGCAAGATCACGTACTACAAGATGCTGACGTCGGAGCGTCGCGCAGAAATCGCGGTGGCGTCGGCGCCACAGACCTCCGTTCCCAAGCTCGCTTTGCGGCGGGCCAATCCCCGCGTTCTCTGGAGCTAAGCTACAAGGAGGAGGAAGCCGATCCAATGTTCATGGTGGAGGTCGTGGCTCAGAAGGCCCCCCGATGGGTATGAGATGATGGACATCGACTTCGTGCCTGCGTCCGAGTCCCCCATGGTGCAGGCGGACCAGCGGTTCAACCTGGCGATACTAAAGGAGGACCAGGAGGCAGAGGCTCAACTCGACGTGGAGCACGTGCATGCCGCTGCCATCGAGGCTCTCCTACAGGTGGAACCGGATGTCGTGGATGTGAACTGGGCGGTAGAGGCTCAAATTGAGGCGGAGCGCGCGGATGCCGCTGCCATCGAGGCCATCCTGCAGGCGAAACCAGACGTCCTGGACTTGAACCGGGCGGCAGAGGCTCAACTCGACACGGAGCGCGCGGATGCCGCTCTTGTCGAGGCCCTCCTACAGGTAGAACCAGACGTCATGGACTTGAACCGGGTGGCAGAGGCTCGACTCGACGCGGAGCGCGCGGATGCCGCTGCCATCGAGGCCCTCATGTAGGCGGAACCGGACGTCCTCGACTTGAACCGGTCGGTGCTCTCATCCGTGCAGAGCGCCCGCATGCTCCGTGTGAACGAGTAGCTAGAGGCCGAGGACAACCACGGTGCAGAGCCACACGTCGGCAGCTACGGCTGGTTCATGCCGGCAGGCAAAGACGACGAGGCCGCCTCGTTCCATGAGCGGTGATAGTTTTTCTTTATGTTGTTGGTTTTATGGATCTTTTGCTGTGTAAAAACATATATTGTTATGCAAGTCGCGTGACTTGGGACAGTCTACCATTTCAGGCGGTTGGATCAATATCCTACGTCTCCTGGCCCTTCTTCCTCACCTCTTCTTCTTCCCCAACAGACCACCGCACGGGTTATACGGATAGTCCCCAACATGCGGTTGGATAAACATACTCTATGAACGAAAATTATGTGTCAGCGGTAGGATGGCTGAGTTTGGTTTGTTCACAGGCGACAGTACGTGTCAGTGAGGGTGCGTTCCCTTGGTTGGGTTTGCGGCGTGCATGAGCGACTGTGTGTGGATGCGGTGCGACCGCGGCGTGCAGGAGAGACCGTGTGAGGTTGCGGTGCGACTGCGACAGCCGTGCGCAAGTGACCTCCTTTTCATTTTGAAAACTTTAGGCAAGCTTGGCCAAAATGTGTGGCGAAGTATGGCAATCCAAGGCCTAGACCCAAACATGATAAGTACGTACTAGGAGTACTATTGTCAAAAAAGAAAGGCGGGGTTTTCCTTCGCGGGATTAATCGATTCAAATCCTCGTTTCACATGTCAATTAATGCGTATTTTTTCTCCAAAGCCCAAAGAGCTAACCATCTCACTCCTCATCGCTTGATTAATGCAGCGCCATGCAAACCAACCTTCTCACTTCCGCATGCATGCAGGGGATATCAACGTCCTTGGTTGCTAGTATACTCCCTCCATTCTTTTTTAGTTTGCATATAACTCGGCGCACGCATACCAAGCAGACCACCCCGTGCATTATTTTGGACAATTTTACCCCTGCATGCAAGGACCTAGAGAAATGTATGGCTCTTAATATGCACGGAGTCATTGGCTCCTTTTCCTTGATTCCTGCTTGAGTCTTCTCAGATTCTCCGCAAGCGCGCTTCCCCTGCCTCTTATATGCATGTTGCATGCATGCGTTTGGTCTGTCATCACTCCCGGGTTGCATGCACAGCTATAAAACAAGGGTAAGAAAACCCTTCAATTTTGCCTCGATTAGTGTTAGTGGCCTTTTGAAAATTGTAATTTTGATATACTGGCCTTGTGTACAAAAAAATGGAGGTAGTAACTATTATATTTGACTTCCTTCCCCATTGCGGTGATGTCGATGATATCTCGAACGTTGTGGTTTGGCGAAGTGCGTTCGACGAAGAACATTGAGGGAGACCACTGTAAGTCGTTCGCAAGTGCTGCCTGCAAGCTGAGACAACCTCCTTATTTGCATCCAGGAAGTCCGTTGAACCAAAGGATGCATAAATGCACTAGTACTACTAGTACACAATAGCGTCGTCTGTCCAACTTAGTGAAGTGAGATGGTTTCTCGAAGAAGACGATGGAGAAGCGGAGTCCGTGAAGAGTGAAATGATGGTTGCTTCGTCCATGCTTTGTGATTTGACGCCTCACTGCTTTGTGATTTGTGATAGAAGGGACATGGGAGTAGACTCTGTGCTCTATACTGTGCATGCATCCAAGCACGGGAGAAAGAGGAGAGACGTTGCATTTTTCTATTCCTTCAATCAATCAATCAGGGAGCGTTGGTTCCATCCTTTTGGCTTTGGCAACACCGTCCACAATGGTTCGCACAAAGCCAAAAGCTATTTTCACATTTGGCTACACATTGTGGATGCCCTTAACCGTACCACTTGGTTTTGCTCCTGTGTGCTATCTATACAAATCTCAATTATATTGATCTAAAAAAATCATAGAATCAAGATTATTAAAAGGGGGTGATTTTGCCACGCGGATGGCGGGGCGGTTTATTATTTTTAGAGGACATTGTCCTGGTGGTTTGCTAACATGCGGTCCCACGTGTCAGTGCTTTACCAAGCCGATCCACGTCCCACATGAGGCAGAACAACGGCAGAAGCAACACGTGGTTAACTTGAAGAAGATGAGGGAGAAGCGGATTCAGCAACGAGTGAAATGATGGTTGCTTCGTCCCTCCAACTTCTTTTTTTAGCATTATTACTTCGTCCCTCCAACTTAACTGCGGGAAAGGTGCATCTTTGTGATTTGACGCCTCATTGCTCATTACTACGCCGGCGCCATGACTGGGTGCTTCACCCCGACTGCTCTGCACTGTATTTCGGTATGGCATGTGGCACCACGGCTCAGAGAAACCGGTTTACCATGTGAGGGAGTCCTGGATTAGGGGGTCTCCGGACAGCCGGACTATCTCCATTGGCCGGAATGTTAGACTATGAATATACAAGATTGAAGACTTCGTCTCGTGTCCGGATGGGACTCTACTTGGTGTGGAAGGCAAGTTAGGCAATACGTATATGGAAATCTCCTCCTTTGTAACCGACCTTGTGTAACCCTATCCCTCTCTGGTGTCTATATAAACCGAAGGGTTTTAGTCTGTAGGACAACAATCACAACATACAATCATACCGTAGGCTAGCTTCTAGGGTTTAGCCTCTCTGATCTCGTGGTAGATCTACTCTTGTAACACCCATATCTTCAATATTAATCAAGTAGGACGTAGGGTTTTACCTCCATCAAGAGGGCCCGAACCTGCGTAAAACTTTGTGTCCCTTGCCTCCTGTTACCATCCGGCCTAGACGCACAGTTCGGGACCCACTACCTGAGATCCGCCGGTTTTGACACCGACATTGGTGCTTTCATTGAGAGTTCCTCTGTGTCGTCGCCATTAGGCTTGATGGCTCCTACTATCATCGGTAGCGATGCGGTCCAGGGTGAGACTTTTCTCCCCAGATAGATCTTCGTATTCGGCGGCTTTGCGCTGCGGGCTAATTCGCTTGGCCATCTGGAGCAGATTGAAAGCTACGCCCCTGGCCATCAGGTCAGATTTGCAAGCTTGAATTACACGGCCAACATCCATGGGAACTTGATCTTCGACGGGTTTGAGCCACAGCCGGGCGCGCCGCACTGTCGCGATGGGTATGACCTAGCTCTGCAATCGGACGGTACCCCAGACGCCGCGCCCGCATCAGCTCTGACCCTTAGCTCGGAGCCAGCTGCGCCAATCGAGGACGGGTGGCTAGACACCGCCTCAGGGGTTGCAGTCTCGACGGCGATCGAGCCAAACACCAGCATAATCCTCTGCACAACCCGTGACTCCAAGGTGCCGGACACTCTTCCGGACCCCGAACCATCCGCGCCCCCGCCAATCGAATCTGATTGGGCGCCGATCATGGAATTCACCGTCGCGGATATCTTTCAGCACTTGCCCTTCGACGACATTCTGAATTCACTAAGGTCTCTCTCTTTGTCAGGAGAGCCCTGGCCGGATTATGGCCAACAGGATTGGGATGCGGACGACGAAGAAAATCGACGCCCACCCACCACCCACTTTGTAGCCACTGTCGATGATTTAACCGACATGCTCGACTTCGACTCCGAAGACATCGATGGTATGGACGACGATGTAGGAGACGAACATGAACCAGCACCTATAGGGCACTGGAAAGCCACCTCATCGTATGACATATACATGGTGGATACACCCAATGAAGGAACGCCGACGAGATAGTGGAGGATGACCCCTCCAAGAAGCAACCCAAGCGCCGCCGTCAGCGGCGCCACTCTAAGTCCCGCCAAAGAAAAAGTTGGTGATACCGGCACAAGAGATAATAACACTCCGGATAGCGCCAAAGACAACAACAATCCCCTCCAGCAAGACTTAGAGCAGGAGGATGAAGGAGCCAGCTCTCCTGAGAGGGCGACTGGCAGAGAGGAGGAGGATGATAATTACATGCCCCCCTCTGAAGACGAGGCAAGCCTCGGCGATGATGAATTCGTCGTACCAGAGGATCCCGTCGAACAAGAGCGCTTCAAGCGCAGGCTTATGGCCACGGCAAATAGCCTGAAGAAAAAGCAGCAGCAGCAGCTTCAAGCTGATCAAGATCTGCTAGCTGACAAATGGACTGAAGTCCTCGCGGCCGAGGAATATAAACTCGACCGTCCCTCCAAGAGTTACCCAAGGCGCAGGTTACTACCCCGACTGGAGGAAGAAGCGTATGATACGGCTGATCGGCCACCTCGTGGCCGCGATAGAGAGGCATTCCAGCCAAAAGCTCAGCCTCCACCCCAATGCCATCCAAATAAAAAGGCATGGGGAGATACGCCAGACCTGCGAGACATATTGGAGGACAAAGCAAAGCATTCAAGATCAATCTACGGATCACGAGGGCGCACCACTCTACGAGACGGTAAACGTCACACGGATACAGTAAAAGCAGATTGAAAGCACAAGTGCTCCCTAGGTGGTTTTGGTAATTGATGACAACATATCTCTTGTTGGACTAATGTTTCTATCTAGTATGTTTCAGATAAGTTCAACAATGGAGTGGCATGGACTAAAGGTTGTGGGAACTCCTTCAAGATGCTAAGGACAAAGGATTGGCTAAATCTTAAAGCTCAAGACTCTTCATTTTACATTTTAGTGATCCAAGATCACATTGAGTCCATAGGAAAAGCCAATACTATCAAGGAGGGATGAGGTGTTGCTGAATGAGCCTCTTGCTTCATGTGCTTAATGATATGCTCCAAAATCCTTAGCTACTTTCCCACTTCCACATATGACCTAAACCCAAAGCCAAACTCGGACCTACCGATTCTTTCTATCCGGCGCCACCGAGTTTCACTTGTCATAAGCCACTGCCAAACCCTAGCAATTCGGTTCTACCAATAGGGATCTCGGTCTCATCGAGATGGGATTGCAAACTCTCTGTTTCCCTTTCGTAACTTTTCAGTCTCATCGAAAGAGCGAATCGGTCCCACCGAGATTGCAGTGTAAACTCTTTGTTTCCTTTTTGTAACTTTTCGGTCTCACCGAAAGAGCAAATAGGTCCCAACGAGTTTACCTGACCAACTCTCTGGTTAGCTTATTACCAAACTCGGTCTCACCGAGTTTGTGTAATCGGTCTAACCGAGATTACGTTATGCCCAAACCCTAACCATATCGGTCCTACCGAGTTGCATGTCAGTCCCACCGAAAATCTCTAACGGTCACTAGGTTTACCTTTTCGGTCCGACCGAGTTTGTTGATTCGGTCCCACCGAGATTGGAAAACTGTGTGTAATGGTTGGATTTTGTGTGGAGGCTATATATACCCCTCCACCTCCTCTTCATTCATGGAGAGAGCCATTAGAACACATACACAATTCCAACTCATATGTCTGAGAGAGAACACCTACTCATGTGTTGAGACCAAGATATTCCATCCTACCATATGAATCTTGATCTCTAGCCTTCCCCAAGTTGCTTTCCACTCAAATCTTCTTTCCACAAAATCCAAATCCTATGAGAGAGAGTTGAGTGTTGGGGAGACTATCATTTGAAGCACAAGAGCAAGGAGTTCATCATCAACACACCATTTGTTACTTCTTGGAGAGTGGTGTCTCCTAGATTGGCTAGGTGTCACTTGGGAGCCTCCGACAAGATTGTGGAGTGAACCAAGGAGTTTGTAAGGGCAAGGAGATCGCCTACTTCGTGAAGATCTACGCTAGTGAGGCAAGTCCTTCGTGGGCGATGGCCATGGTGGGATAGACAAGGTTGCTACTTCGTGGACCCTTTGTGGGTGGTTGCTTCTTCGTGGACCCTTCGTGGGTGGAGCCCTCGTGGACTCGCGCAACCGTTGCCCTTGGGTGGAGCCCTGTGGACTCGCGCAACCGTTACCCTTCGTGGGTTGAAGTCTCCATCAACGTGGATGTAGGATAGCACCACCTATCCGAACCACGGGAAAAACATCCGTGTCTCCAATTGCGTTTGAATTCTCCAAACCCTTTCCCCTTACATTCTTGCAAGTTGCATGCTTTACATTCCGCTGCTCATATACTCTTTGCATGCTTGCTTGATATGTATTGTGTATGTTGAAATTGTGCCTAAAACTCCACTCAAACCAAAAAGGCCTAAAAATTGCAACTTTAGCACTAAGTGTCTAATCACCCCCTAGACACATCTACTTCTAGATCCTACAAGTGGTATCAGAGCTTTGGTCTCCATTGCCTTGGTTTAATCACCATTGGAGGAAGATGGATGTGTCTACTCTAGGGAGTCTTAGACATAGAGTGCCTATTCTTGATGGAGAGTATTTTCATGAGTGGAAAAATGAGATGCTTGTAATCTTCAATCAATATCATTTGAACAAGTATATTGCTAGCCCTTGTGCACCTCATATTGATCCTTTGCATCCTACCCTAGATGAAGATATTGACATGATTCGCAATCTTAGAACTATTGAGCTCATCATTAGAGGATTGCCCAAAAATTTGATTGCTAGTTTGCCTACTCTTAATTGTGCCTATACTATATGGAAATTTCTTGAGGAACGATTTCCCGATCATTCCTTGAAAACTTTGGATGAAATTCTCCATAAATCTATTGCCTTGAGTAAGATGAACTCTAGTGATCCTAGTTTTGGTAAATGTCTTCTTGAACTTGTCAATCTTAAGCATGCTAAAGGAGATGTTGGAATCATTAATGATATTATATTCAAAGCTATAAGAATTCATAAAAGTGACCACTTTGATGATCATTTATCTAATGAATTACCCTCTCTAGGAAATGCTGAGTCACAAGATCATGATGAACATGGATACTATGATGATGATGATGATAGTGACTTCGATCTTGATGATGCAATGAGATATTTTGGTCTTATGGCAAATCTTCGGGGATATGAATCAGGAGGAAAATAATGGGTTCTTGATAGTGGATGTACTGATCATATGATCGGAGAAGAAGAGATGTTTCGTGAGCTTGCTGAAAATGACGGCCCTCGAAAATATGTCACCTTTGGTGATAATTCAAAGGGTAAAGTGGTTGGCCTTGGTAAGGTGGCCATCTCACATGATAGTTCCATTCAAAATGTCATTCTCGTTGAATCGCTCGGCTACAACATACTTTCAGTATCTAGACTTGCTGATTTCGGTTTGAATGTCCTATTTACTGAGGTAGATTGCCAAGTATTTCGTCAAGACAATCATAAAATGGTCTTTACCGGTCTGCGTAGAGGTGATCGTTACATTGTCGATTTCTCTAAAAAGGCACAACCTAAAACTTGCTTTGTTGCTAAATTCTCAAAAGGTTGGTTGTTGCATAGACGACTAGGTCACGTCGGCATGAGAAACCTTGACAAGCTTATTAAAGGAAATCATATCCTTGGAGTTAACGATGTCATATTTGATAAGGATAGACTTTGCAGTGCTTGTCAAGCAGGTAAACAGGTTGGAGGAAGACATCCCGTGAAGAACATCATGACCACAAGGAGGCCACTCGAGCTACTTCATATCTTTTTGGTCCCAACGCCTACAAGAGTCTCGGTGGAAATTCTTTTGGTCTAGTTATAGTTGATGATTTTTCAAGATTTACGTGGGTGTTCTTTCTTAATGACAAGTCGCAGGTCCAGAAGATCTTCAGAAACTTCGCTAGGAAGGCCCAAAATCAGTTTGACGTGAAGATCAAGAAGGTTCGGAGTGACAACGGAACGGAGTTCAAGAACGCAAATGTGGACACCTTTCTTGACGAAGAAGGGATTTCACACGAGTTCTCGGCTACGTACACACCTCAACAAAATGGAGTTGTTGAGAGGAAGAACCGGACGCTCATCGAAATGGCAAGAACGATGCTTGATGAATACAAGACGCGCAAAGCACTTTTGGGCAGAAGCGGTTGAGACAGCTTGTCACGCAACAAATCGCTTATATCTTCACAAGCTACTCGGCAAGACGGCATACGAGCTTCTCACCGGTAACAAACCCCAAGTTGGATACTTTCGAGTATTCGGCTCAAAGTGCTACATTCTTGATAAGCATCGTCGTTCAAAGTTTGCTCCTAAATCTCATGAAGGTTTTCTACTTGGTTATGGCTCAAACTCTCACACTTACCGTGTCTACAACAATTTCACCCGAAAGGTTGAAGAGACGGTAGATGTGAAGTTTGATGAATCTAATGGCTCGCAAGTAGAGCAATTGCCAATTGATGTAGGAGACAAAGACCCTTCAGAAGCAATCCAAGACTTGTCCATTGGCAAAATTCGTCCAACGGAGGTGAAGGAGAGTACTTCATCCGTCCAAGTGGAAGCTTCTACTTCACGACAAGGTGAACCAAGAATCGACACGGAAGCATCCACAAGTGGGACACACCAAGATGAAGAAACAAGGAAATGCATCAAGACGAACATCAACAACCTCCTTTCTCCACCACGACAAGAGAACGACGACGTCAACAATGAAGAAGGCCAAGAAGAAGAACAAGATGAAGAAGATGTTCAACGAAGACCCAAGCAAAAGCTCTCACGAGTTCGAGCAAGAATTGCCAAAGATCATCCCGTCGAGCAAATCCTCAATGATATACAAACCGGGAGAATCACTCGCTCAAAAACTCGTTTAGCTAACTTTTGTGAAAACTATTCATTCATCTCTAGCATTGAACCTATGAAGGTTGAAGAAGCATTGGAAGATCCGGATTGGATAAACGCTATGCATGAAGAGCTACACAATTTTGAGAGAAACCAAGTTTGGACATTGGTTGAGAAGCCCGACAACAACCACAACATCATTGGTACCAAATGGGTGTTTCGCAACAAGCAAGATGAAGATGGACAAGTGGTTCGCAACAAAGCACGTCTCGTCGCCCAAGGGTACACACAAGTCGAAGGTATGGACTATGGTGAGACATATGCTCCCGTTGCTAGACTTGAGTCCATTCGCATCTTACTTGCCTATGCTAATCACCATAATATCACCTTGTACCAAATGGACATTAAAAGTGCTTTTCTAAATGGTGAAATAGAGGAGGAAGTTTATGTCAAACAACCTCCCGGCTTTATCAATCCTAAGAAACCAAATCATGTTTACAAACTTCACAAAGCTCTTTATGGTCTTAAACAAGCTCCTAGAGCATGGTATAAATGCTTGACCAAGTTCCTTATTACAAGTGGTTTTGAAATTGGTAAAATTGATTCTACTCTTTTTACTAAAAGGGTTAATGGAGAACTATTTGTATGCCAAATTTATGTCGATGATATCATATTTGGTTCAACTAACCCTCTCTTTAGTGAAAAGTTTGGAAAGCTAATGTCAGAGAAGTTTGAGATGTCTATGATGAGTGAACTCAAATTCTTTCTCGGTTTGCAAATCAAGCAAACTAAGGAAGGTACATTTGTCTCTCAAACAAAGTACACCAAGGACTTATTCAAGAAGTTCAATATGCAAGAATGCAAAGGTATGTCTACACCCATGCCTACTAGTGGACATAATGATTTGACCAAAGATGGTGAACCGGTTGATCAAAAGGTTTATCGCTCTATGATTGGTTCATTGTTATACCTATGTGCTTCACGTCCCGATATTATGCTAAGTGTGTGCATGTGTGCACGATATCAAGCTGCTCCTAAAGATGTCATCTTAAGGCTGTGAAAAGGATAGTGAGATATTTAATCCATACACCAAATTTTGGCATTTGGTATCCTAAGAGGTCTTCTTTTGATCTTGTTGGCTATTCCGACTCGGATTATGCCGGAGACAAGGTTGATAGAAAGTCCACTTCGGGTACTTGTCAATTTCTTGGTAGATCTCTTGTGTCTTGGTCTTCCAAGAAACAAAACTCGGTATCCTTATCCACCGCCGAAGCGGAATACATTGCCGCTGGTTCATGTTGTGCTCAATTACTTTGGATGACCCAAACTCTTAAAGATTATGGGATTTATGTGAACATGTTCCACTGCTTTGTGACAATGAAGTGCTATCAAAATTGGTCATAATCCTGTACAACATTCTCGAACTAAGCATATTGAAGTTCGTCATCATTTCATTCGAGATCATGTTGCTAAAGGGTGACATTAATCTAAGGCATGTTCGCACCGATAAGGCAATTAGCGGATAATTCACTAAACCTCTTGATGAGAAAGTGTTTTGCAGGTTGAGAGGGGACTCACGGGAAGATATCACAACACAACTCTACAAATAAAATAAGTCATACCAGCATCATATTACAAGCCAGGGGCCTCGAGGGCTCGAATACAAGAGCTCGATCATAGACGAGTCAGCGGAAGCAACAATATCTGAGTACAGACATAAGTTAAACAAGTTTGCCTTAAGAAGGCTAGCACAAACTGGGATACAGATCGAAAGAGGCGCAGGCCTCCTGCCTGGGATCCTCCTAAACTACTCCTGGTCGTCGTCAGCGGGCAACACGTAGTAGTAGGCACCTCCAGTGTAGTAGGAGTCGTCGTTGACGGTGGCGTCTGGCTCCTGGACTCCAGCATCTGGTTGCGACAACCAGAATGAAAGGAAAGGGGGAAAAGGGGGAGAAAGCAACCGTGAGTACTCATCCAAAGTACTCGCAAGCAAGGAGCTACACTACATATGCATGGGTATCAAATGGAGTAAGGGTATCATATGTGGACTGAACTGCAGAATGCCAAAATAAGAGGGGGATAACTAATCCTTTCGAAGACTATGCTTCTGGCAGCCTCCGTCTTGCAACATGTAGAAGAGAGTAGACTGAAGTCCTCCAAGTAGCATCGCATAGCATAATCCTAACCGATGATCCTCCCCTCTTCGCCCTGTGAGAGAGCGATCACCTGTTGTATCTGGCACTTGGAAGGGTGTGTTTTATTAAGTATCTGGTTCTAGTTGTCATAAGGTCAAGGTACAACTCCAAGTCGTCCTGTTACCGAAGATCACAGCTATTCGAATAGATTAACTTCCCTGCAGGGGTGCACCACATACCCCAACACGCTCGATCCCATTTGGCCGGACACACTTTCCTGGGTCATGCCCGGCCTCGGAAGATCAACACGTCGCAGCCCCACCTAGGCACAACAGAGAGGTCAGCACGCCGGTCTAAACCTAAGCGCACAGGGGTCTGGGCCCATCGCCCTTAGCACACCTGCACGTTGGGAACGCGGCCGGAAGCAGAACTAGCCCCCTTAATACAAGAGCAGGCTTACGTTCCAATCCGGCGCGCGCCACTCAGTCGCTGACGTCACGAAGGCTTCGGCTGATACCACGACGCCGGGATACCCATAACTACTCCCGCGTAGATGGTTAGTGCGTATAGACCAAATGGCCAGAACTCAGATCAAATACCCAGATCTCGTTAAGCGTGTTAAGTATCCGCGAACGCCGACCAGGGCCAGGCCCACCTCTCTCCTAGGTGGTCTCAACCTGCCCTGTCGCTCCGCCACAAGGTAACAGTCGGGGGCCGTCGGGAACCCTAGGCCCACCACTACCTGGGTGGAACCACCTGCCCCTTCAGCCCCCATCTTCGAACAGTACCACGGGTAACGTAACAGTGTAAAGTATATCGTATATGCCCGTGATCACCTCCCGAAGTGATCACGGCCCAGTAGTATAGCTAGTATAGCATGGCAGACGGACAAGGATGTAGGGCCACTGATGATCACTAGCATCCTATACTAGGCATGTAGGATTGCAGGTAAAGGTAACAACAGTAGTAGCAAAAGGACAGGCTATGCATCAGGATAGGATTAACGGGAAAGCAGTAACAAGCTACACTGCTCTAATGCAAGCAGTATAGAGAAGAGTAGGGAGATATTGGTGATCAAGGGGGCCTTGCCTGGTTGCTCTGGCAAGAGAGAGGGGTCGTCAACACCGTAGTCGTACTGGGTAGCAGCGGCGTCGGTCTCGGTGTCTAGCGAGAGAAGAGGGGGAAGAAACAATAAAATATAATGCAAACAGATGCATAATGATGCATGACATGACAAAACGTGATGCTAGGTGTGCTCTAACGCGGTACGAGGTGGTACCGGTGAAGGGGGAAAACATCCGGAAAGTATTCCCGGTGTTTCGAGTTTTCGGGCAGAGGAGCCAGAGGGGAAAAGTTGCGAGGTTGATAGCTTAGGGATGCGTGGCGGACGAACGGGCTGCGTAACCGGGTTCGTCTCGTCGTTCTGAGCAACTTTCATGTTGAAAATAATTTAATCCGAGTTACGGATTAAAAGATATGATTTTCTAAAGATTTAAATCATTTTCTGATTTTATTATTTATTTAAACAACATTATCCAAAACAGTGATTGCTGACGTCATCATGACATCAGCAGTCAACAGAGGTGTTGACTGGTCAAACTGACGTGTGGGTCCAGTGGGACCCACCTGTCATACACTGTTAGGTTGGTTAGGGTTTAGTTAAACTAATTACTGTTTACTTAAACTAACAGGTTAATTAGATTAATTAACTAGGATTAATTAACTTAATTAATTAATTAATTAATTAATTAATTAATTAGTTTATTTTTAGTTATTATTTATTTTCTATTATTCCTTTTTAAAACCCTTTTTTTGGAAACGTTCTCTGGGCAGTGGCCACTTGTCATAGGCCCAAGGCCTAATGGGTTCGGGCGCGGGGCGCAGCCCGAACGGGCGCACGGGCGTTATCGGGTGCGGGCGCCGCGCACCCGCACGGAGGCGACGGAGGGCGTCGGCGGGGTCGTGCCCACGATGCGTCCAGGGGAGGGCGTGTGGGCGTGCGGGGAGGGGAACCACGGTAGCGGCTCGCCGGAGTTGCATTCCGGTGACCACTTGGTCACCCACGAGCATCAGAAGGACGAGCGCGTTGGCGCGCATCGAGTTGGGCTAGTGGTTGGTGCTGGAGGTGGCCGAAAACAAGGCCGGTGACGAGGTTCGGCGGCGGCGGGCGTGCAGCAGCAAGGGGGGCGGGGACCGTCCATGGCCGGGCTCGGTCAGAGGGGGCGTGGGCGCGAGCGCGCGGTCGGCCACGGTCGGGCGCGGCCAAGCGCGGTCCAGGGCGTGCGGGAGCTCGACGGTGGTCCCGTGCGGAGGCAGGTGGCCGCGGGCGGCTCCGGGGCGGCGCGGGATGGAGCCGAGCGTGAGGGGGGAGGGCGCGGCCACGGCAGAGAGAGGAGGGAGGGGAGCTCACAGGGGAGCAGTAGGGCACGGGCAGTGGGGCTCGGGGAGGAAGACGTGGACGGCGCGCGATGGGGAGGCAGTCCGGCGAGGAGGCTCCGGCGTCGAGCAGCGGGGCGGCGTCGGGCATCGAGCAGCGGGATCGATCCGATCTAGCTCGGGTCGAGGTGGGGCGGGCGCCATGCGGGGGAAGATGGGGAGGCGGGCGCCGGGGGGGTGGCCGGAGGCACTGGGCAGCGGCGGCGGCGTCGGGGGCGAGGGCCCCGATCTCGATCTGGATCGGGGGTAGGAGGAGAGGAGCGTGGGGATCGTGGGGGGGGACTGGGAGGTGCTGCGGTTTGGTGGGTTAGGGTTACGGGGGATAAGGGCAAGCGAGGGTGGGTCGGTCGCTGGCCTGGTTGGCCGGCCGGGCGGCCTGGAGGCCAGCTGGGCCACGGCCCAGCAGGGAGGGGTTCTCTCCTTTTCCTTTTTCCTTTTTTTGTATTGTTTTGTTTTCTGTTTTTATTATTTTATTTTTTTACTGTTTTTCATTTGAAGTTTCTTTTCTTTTAGTTTCATAAAATACCAAATGAGCACCTAAATTTGTATTAGGCCACTGCCACAATTATTTTGGCACACTATTAACTTAGTTATATTATTATAACTTCATAAAAGGCATTAAATTAATTATCTTGCCCTCTGTTTTGGTTGTTTTAGTGCATCTAAATATTATAAGAAATGTTGGTTTCTCCAACATTATTACTCATAATTTATTTGTCACAGTTAGAACATTTTAATTTTAATGTTTGAAAACGTTCATTTGTTTGTTTGATTTTTAACTTGGACTCGAACCGGTTTCGCACTAACGCAAGATTAACAACAGTAACCGTGATGACGTGGCATCATTCACATGGGATTACTATAGCCTAATTATCCAGGCGTCACAATTCTCCTCCACTACAAGAAATCTCGTCCCGACATTTAAGAGGTAGTGAAAGGGGGAAAGGTTTTGGTTATGAATATATCGGGTCTTCTCGATATTGGCTAGTCTTCTCGAAGAGATCGATCCATTACGTTGATGTCTTAATTTCTCCGTTTCAGGTCATCACGATGAAGCTGGCATCCTTTCTCCAGGATCTCCATCATTCTTACGGATAGGCAAGGGACAGCTCATCAACAGTAGAATGCTATAAAGGGTAATTGTCTGGGGTTTTCCCGTGAATGAACAGATGAGTATCTCTCGAGTTGCACAAATCGAGAGCAAAGTAAGTAGGTACAACAAGGAGTTCCAAGCGGATAGACAATTGTTCGTTGCCTGAAAAGGAATGTGAAAGGGGTTCAAAGCAATGGGAATAATTATTGCGTCTGATACCAGAATAGATCACTAGGCAGGTGGCCCGTGAACTACATACGAAGTCAAGCTCTAGGAATAACCTTGGCAACATGGGTGTACAAGAGAGTCAGGTTTCGATTCTGTGGAACTGTGGGTTATGGGCCCACCATGTGGGGTAAAAGTAGGAAGGGCGGTGACGTCTTGCACGATCATGTAAGAAAGGCATGTCAGGGGATAGCCTGTTAGTCATGTCGGCAACAACATCGGTACCAAGGGCGAGGGACGAAGAGAACCACTTTCCTGCTCGTTGAAACGAGGCGGGCCAGTAGGCAAGGTTCTCGTCCATCGGTGGCTACCGAAATGTCATCAACAATAGTAACAGGATCTTGCTGACAGAATTGTACACCGAGGTATATACATAAGCAGGAGAATATTACTGCTTAGATCATATAGATCACAAGAAAGGTTAAACCAATTAATGGAAAGGAAAATGTGTTTTAACACATATATTAGGGGTATATCCTTCCCAAGGACAAGCAGAGCATGATATCCTTGGCAGGATATAATGTAGAAAACTCTTTAGGAAAGGGGAGAGAAATTTCATGACATTACCAATGCAACGGTGTTTGGATAACTGAGCAAGTAACATTTAGCATTGGGCTTCAAATGTTCTTGTTGAAAATCGGAGCACCACTGACATGCTTCGAGATAGCATTGACATGGTCTACAGGTGAAGTTCAGACTTTGGAAACAGCAGGATCCATCAGGAACAACTTATAGAATAAGTCTTACAATTTCCTCATGGAAGAATGGCTAACCTTGCTAACAAGGAAATTATAACAATAGGTCCTACGGCCAGGTGTGCTAGGCATGACATCACCTTACCGGGTCATATAAAAGACCAGTATTATAACTCTTGGTAATATGTTCCAACCATCAGATCTGACCGAGATTCAGATCTGATCAGTGTTAGGAAACCTCAGACTCAAGATGCCTGAGAAGAAAAGGTACAAGACAAATTGACGAGATGATTTGCAAGATTCTCGGTAAATGAACTATGGAAGCAAGTCCCGAATCATGAGTTCATCATTTAAGCCAAGGAGAGGATGAGGAGGTGGCTGATGGACTCAGTGATAATTCAACGATGGTATCCCAAAAGATGGGTCTCCACAGTTATGTGGATAAGGAGATAACATTTGTCGGATCAAATGATATAGTGAAATATGCTCGAGGAGAACATACACAATTAAACATTGGTTGAAAGGTCCACCCGAAATATGGGTTTAGGTAGCATGATCAAAGTTAGAATGGTGATTCGACAACCAATGGTCTAAGAATGAAATATCAACCATTAACTTCAGAGCAAAAGGGTTGCTAGAACTTTTGAACTCGCGGGCAAGGAATGAACGGATATGGCAAGAAGTATCACCTATATCAAGAATTCTTAAGAGGTGGTGAAATTCTCACAACATTCTTGACATAAAAGATGGTAGTACTCCAAGGTAAAGGAGAACAAATGCTGGATAGCAAGGATCTCAAGGCATAACACAAAACACGAACAAGTTTGTGTTGAACGGAAGGCAATCGAGTGGTCGATGATAACACAAATCATCGAGGGCAAGGATGGTATTTCTCATCAGGAATTCAATTGATATCCTTGAGGAGCTCGAAATGTTGATGATGATCATGACAATTTCTTTCGAGAGGTTTCATGGAGATGTAATCGGTCGGCGATGACATCAAGTCAAACGAATGATGAAGCGAAAGGTTATTGGAACCATGGGTACGTCACAAACTTGAAATCAAGTTTGTTGTTTGAGGTGAAACGATAAGACAAGGAAGATCGACGTAAGCTTAGCCGATCATCGAAATTGTGCTCCAGAAAGAAGGACCAGGTAGCACAGTTAAAATTTGGCACGATAATGATATAGCCGAGTAGGCTCGGAATGACGTGATCGAGTTCAGACTCGTAAGTAATGAAGGTTACCAAGAGTTGTTGAATCGTAGTGCGGACTCAATTCAGTTGTCGGTGTCCTTGAGGGGTTCTAACAACTGAGAACCCGTTGGAAAAATGGAATTGGCAAGAATATTAGTTGATGCAGAACTCATAAGAAGTTATGTATTCCGTGGTATCCTCGAGATACCAGGGGGTAATACTCGACGACAGATCAAAGTAGAGGTTGGACTGGGGTATTGCTCTGCAGAACACAAGTGCTTAAACTTGCACAAGAAACGGTACCTAAAAGAGAACATGGTCGAAACCACGATTGCAAAAAGGCCAGATCCCAGATATAATATGAACTTATACCAAGGGAGTAATTAATTTAAGAGAAGCTTTAATGATAAGATCTACATCGTGTCCATGGGCATGAACACAAAGTTCAAGGTCGACTCCCACTTCTTCAATGCATAACCTTACATTTACCTCCCCTTTTTCGAAGTTGTAGTGTTGAGAAGTTATCTGACGAAGCGTCAGCAGGGTATAACCCGCATAACTTTCGAGGTCACACAAATTAAGGAAGGCATAGGTTCAACCCGTCAGGGTATCGTGGAAACATATACCACAAGCTTTGAGAGTAAATATTACCAGCTCGAAAGCAGATCACGGTTGGCAAAAGGAGAGGATACAATTTACCAAAGGCATTATGTATCGGAGAAAGAAATCACAAGGTGATTAATTATGAAGGACATTGTCGGATAATAATCCAACAGTGGGTATGGTGATCCACAATGGAGCTGATGTGAGTATCAATACCCAATCAGAGGAAGAAAGAATGCAAATGCATCGTTTTATAGAACATCTGAATAATTCAACGTTTAAATAACAAAGGAATTACGATTTTCGAATCAAGGGATCAGGAGCAAACGCTCTGATCAAGGACGGACAAGTTGAATAGACTTAGGGGTACAATCGATGGCAATGTGATTGGCCGAGGACCAGCTCGCGTTTTAAATAACATCTGAGCTGGAAGGATGAATTCTATGATCTGAGTGAGGATTGCGAGCATTCGCAACATATTGAGTCAATGGACTCAAAATGATATTGACAAAGGTTGCCAATAAGATTACTATACTTACTATACTTAATTATGGGATTAACCATAATGCAAGCAAGCAAGAATTTCAGGAGCAATAGGTTGCTCAGGATTTTCGGAAGACCGAATGGTATTTCGAAGAATTTTGTGAACTGCATGAATATCTGGGGATGAGCGGATACTCGATGAGTGCGAGAATTATCCGTAGGGGTATTCAGGTGACAAAGAACAGCAAGGCAGTAAGCTCAAAGGATTCTCGAAAATACGACGAGTATTTCGGGGTATCTTGTAATAGCAAGACCAACTAGGGATGTATGCAAGCATAACAACCGCAAGTATTTATCCATAAGGGTTGACGGTGGAAGGGGAATTGTAAACGCGATGAACACAAGTTCTCGGGTTAACAGCGGTGAGTATCTTCAGGGTCTTCACGTGCAGCAGACGATCATCAGTAATAAGGGGCTCTCCGGGTGAAAGTGATAACGAGATCCTAATGTTAGATTTAGCAAAATTCATTTAACCCGAATAGAAGAGAGTTCAGAGTCCTGGAGTAAGGATCGAGGAGTAAAAGATCCTAATACCACCCAGATGGCGACGTGGGCCCGTAAGCCGCACAGCCATGTTAGTACAAGTTTTACAATGACTAGACTCGACTTCGGCCAAGGAGTTGGAAAGGGGGATTCCTATAGGCAGTCGGCTCTGATACCAACATGTGACGCCCCCGATTTAATCGTACACTAATCATACACGCAAACGTGTATGATCAAGATCAGGGACTCACGGGAAGATATCACAACACAACTCTACAAATAAAATAAGTCATACCAGCATCATATTACAAGCCAGGGGCCTCGAGGGCTCGAATACAAGAGCTCGATCATAGACGAGTCAGCGGAAGCAACAATATCTGAGTACAGACATAAGTTAAACAAATTTGCCTTAAGAAGGCTAGCACAAACTGGGATACAGATCGAAAGAGGCGCAGGCCTCCTGCCTGGGATCCTCCTAAACTACTCCTGGTCGTCGTCAGCGGGCAACACGTAGTAGTAGGCACCTCCAGTGTAGTAGGAGTCGTCGTCGACGGTGGCGTCTGGCTCCTGGACTCCAGCATCTGGTTGCGACAACCAGAATGAAAGGAAAGGGGGAAAAGGGGGAGAAAGCAACCGTGAGTACTCATCCAAAGTACTCGCAAGCAAGGAGCTACACTACATATGCATGGGTATCAAATGGAGTAAGGGTATCATATGTGGACTGAACTGCAGAATGCCAAAATAAGAGGGGGATAACTAATCCTTTCGAAGACTACGCTTCTGGAAGCCTCCGTCTTGCAACATGTAGAAGAGAGTAGATTGAAGTCCTCCAAGTAGCATCGCATAGCATAATCCTAACCGATGATCCTCCCCTCGTCGCCCTGTGAGAGCGATCACCTGTTGTATCTGGCACTTGGAAGGGTGTGTTTTATTAAGTATCTGGTTCTAGTTGTCATAAGGTCAAGGTACAACTCCAAGTCGTCCTGTTACCGAAGATCACGGCTATTCGAATAGATTAACTTCCCTGCAGGGGTGCACCACATACCCCAACACGCTCGATCCCATTTGGCCGGACACACTTTCCTGGGTCATGCCCGGCCTCGGAAGATCAACACGTCGCAACCCCACCTAGGCACAACAGAGAGGTCAGCACGCCGGTCTAAACCTAAGCGCACAGGGGTCTGGGCCCATCGTCCTTAGCACACCTGCATGTTGCAAACGCGGCCGGAAGCAGAACTAGCCCCCTTAATACAAGAGCAGGCTTACATTCCAATCCGGCGCGCGCCACTCAGTCGCTGACGTCACGAAGGCTTCGGCTGATACCACGACGCCGGGATACCCATAACTACTCCCGCGTAGATGGTTAGTGCGTATAGACCAAATGGCCAGACTCAGATCAAATACCCAGATCTCGTTAAGCGTGTTAAGTATCCGCGAACGCCGACCAGGGCCAGGCCCACCACTCTCCTAGGTGGTCTCAACCTGCCCTGTCTCTCCGCCACAAAGTAACAATCGGGGGCCGTCGGGAACTCAGGCCCACCACTACCTGGATGGAGCCACCTGCCCCTTCAGCCCCCATCTCCAAACAGTATCACCAGTAATGTAACAGTGTAAAGTAAATAGCATATGCCCGTGATCACCTCCCGAGGTGATCACGGCCCAGTAGTATAGCATGGCAGACGGACAAGAGTGTAGGGCCGCTGATGGAACACTAGCATCCTATACTAAGCAGTAGGATAGCAGGTAATGGTAACAACAGTAGTAGCAAGGACAGGCTATGCATTAGGATAGGATTAACGGAAAGTAGTAACAAGCTACACTACTCTAATGCAAGCAGTATAGAGAAGAGTAGGCGATATCTGGTGATCAAGGGGGGGCTTGCCTGGTTGCTCTGGCAAGAGAGAGGGGTCGTCAACACCGTAGTCGTACTGGGTAGCAGCGGCGTCAGTCTCGGTGTCTAGCGAGAGAAGAGGGGGAAGAAACAATAAATATAATGCAAACAGATGCATAATGATGCATGACATGACAAAACGTGATGCTAGGTGTTCCCTAACGCGGTATGAGGGGGTACCGATGAAGGGGGAAAACATCCGGAAAAGTATTCCCGGTGTTTCGCATTCTCGGACAGATGAAACGGAGGGGGAAAGTTGCGTGTTCGCTATGCTAGGGATGCGTGGCGGATAAACGGGCTGCGTATTCAAATTCGTCTCGTCGTTCTGAGGAACTTTCATGTATAAAGTATTTTCATCCGAATTACGGATTAAAAGATATGATTTTCTAAAGATTTAAATCATTTTCTGATTTTAATTATTTATTTAAACCCAACATTATCCAAAACAGTGATTGCTGACGTCATCATGACATCAGCAGTCAACAGAGGTGTTGACTGGTCAAACTGATGTGTGGGTCCAGTGGGACCCACCTGTCATACACTGTTAGGTTGGTTAGGGTTTAGGTTAAACTAATTATTGTTTACTTAAACTAACAGGTTAATTAGATTAATTAACTAGGATTAATTAACTTAATTAATTAATTAATTAAGTTTATTTTTAGTTATTATTTATTTTCTATTATTCCTTTTTAAAACCCTTTTTTTGGAAACGTTCTCTGGGCAGTGGCCCACTTGTCATAGGCCCAAGGCCTAATGGGTTCGGGTGCGGGGCGCAGCCCGAGCGGGCGCATGGGCGTTATCGGGTGCGGGCGCCGCACACCCGCATGGAGGCGACGGAGGGCGTCGGCGGGGTCGTGCCCACGATGCGTCCAGGGGAGGGCGTGTGGGCGTGCGGGGAGGGGAACCACGGTAGCGGCTCACCGGAGTTGCGTTCCGGTGACCACTTGGTCACCCACGAGCATCAGAAGGACGAGCGCGTTGGCGCGCATCGAGTTGGGCTAGTGGTTGGTGCTGGAGGTGGCCGAAAACAAGGCCGGTGACGAGGTTCGGCGGCGGCGGGCGTGCAGCAGCAAGGGGGGGCGGGGACCGTCCATGGCCGGGCTCGGTCAGCGGGGGCGTGGGCGCGAGCGCGCGCGGTAGGCCACGGTTGGGCGCGGCCAAGCGCGGTCCAGGGCGTGCGGGAGCTCGACGGTGGTCCCGTGCGGAGGCAGGTGGCCGCGGGTGGGTCCGGGGCGGCGCGGGATGGAGCCGAGCGTGAGGGGGGAGGGCGCGGCCACGGCAGAGAGAGGAGGGAGGGGAGCTCACAGGGGAGCAGTAGGGCACGGGCAGTGGGGCTCGGGGAGGAAGACGTGGATGGCGCGCGATGGGGAGGCAGTCCGGCGAGGAGACTCTGGCGTCGAGTAGCGGGGCGGCGTCGGGCATCGAGCAGCGGGATCGATCCGATCTAGCTCAGGTGGAGGTGGGGTGGCGCCATGCGGGGGAAGATGGGGAGGCGGGCACAGGCGAGGAGGGTGGCCGGAGGCACTGGGCAGCGGCGGCGGCGTCGGGGGCGAGGGCCCCGATCTCGATCTGGATCGGGGGGTAGGAGGAGAGGAGCGTGGGGATCGTGTGGGGGGGGGGAACTGGGAGGTGCTGCGGTTTGGTGGGTTAGGGTTACGGGGGATAAGGGCAAGCGAGGGTGGGTCGGTCGCTGGCCTGGTTGGCCGGCCGGGCGGCCTGGAGGCCAGCTGGGCCACGGCCCAGCAGGGAGGGGTTCTCTCCTTTTCCTTTTTCCCTTTTTTGTATTGTTTTGTTTTCTGTTTTTATTATTTTATTTTTTTACTATTTTCATTTGAAGTTTCTTTTCTTTTAGTTTCATAAAATACCAAATGAGCACCTAAATTTGTATTAGGCCACTGCCACAATTATTTTGGCACACTATTAAATTAGTTATATTATTATAACTTCATAAAAGGCATTAAATTAATTATCTTGCCCTCTGTTTTGGTTGTTTTAGTGCATCTAAATATTATAAGAAATGTTGGTTTCTCCAACATTATTACTCATAATTTATTTGTCATAGTTAGAACATTTTAGTTTTAATGTTTGAAAACGTTCATTTGTTTGTTTGATTTTTAACTTGGACTCGAACCGGTTTCGCACTAACGCGAGATTAACAACAGTAACCGTGATGACGTGGCATCATTCACATGGGATTACTGTAGCCTAATTATCCGGGCGTCACAAGAGGAGAATTGAACATCATTGATGCTTCGAACTTGGAGTAGAAACTCCATTCGATACATGCAAGACATGAGCTTATGACTAATCCATGATATATCTCTTATGATAATTATCTTATGTCGTGGATATATTTGCACCTTGCATGTTGTCTAACCCATGTAGGTGCTAGGTTGAATCTAATTCCATGAGATTGCGACTCACTCATATCTTGAGCAATCTCTACATCACCAAGACTCTACACAATAGTGGTTGAAGACAAGGAAGCACAAAACCATTAAAACATATCCTTTGACAAATTCTATATTAAGCTTCATGATTGTCATTTTTGGATACACAAGTGCTTTTCCTTGCAAGATCTAACCCATGTAGGTAGATGAACTCAAACTCCAAGTGGTGCTCCCAACTCTTGATGAGCTACATCAACCTTGAGCACCCACACAAGTTCAACTACATGACCAAGAACCACACCACCACCCAAGGTATGTTATTCCATCTTAGAGAAGCTTTACTCCAAGACATGAGTCAAAGCAACTTAACAAGGTGAGAATACATCAAGATGCTTAAACGAAAAATGGTAACCCCATTTTGAGCTTAAAACGATGAGTATGACCTACGATCAAGTGTCCTCACTTGACTCCTAAGTCAATATACTCTAACATAGGTGACTATGTCACCGCCCAACTCTAGATGAAGTTCTCTTGTGTTCTTTTCTGAGTTATTGCATTTGTCCCTTGCATATTTGTTTCCTTCTTTTTCAAACAAAAAAAACTTCATCTAGAAACTTTCACTCTTTTCTTTTTGATTTTTGTTCTGCATATTTCTGCATCAAATTCCTTGCAAATCTTTCAGCTAATTCATTGCAAATCTTTGTGAGATCTTACTTGTCTAGTGAGCTGAGGTGACAAGTGTTTTTCTTTGTGTAAACTCGGTTTCACCGACTTGCAATTTTCGGTCCAACCGAATCTTTTCGGTACCACCAAAATATGCCACCGACTTTGCAATCAGAAAAACAGTTTGCCACTTGTTCTACATTTCTTCTGATCCAGCTCCACTCAATGAATCTTGTCCTCTACAAGCATCACAATTTTATCCTCTGCTTTGTGCTGAATCTCAAGGACCAAACCTATTCGACGGATTCCAGGAAAAACCTTCTTGGAAATTGATGTCAAAGGGGGAGAGAGAGATCACATCAAAGCTTGTAGGAGAGAGAGATCGTCTCAAGGACCAAACCTACAAGAGAGAAAGTATTAAGGGGGAGAGAGAGACCTCAAGGGGGAGAGAAATACTCAAGGATCCCAGATGCTTGATGTTCAAGAGGAGAGATGCCACATGTCTTTTTGGGGGAAAGACATGTTCATATGAACTCATTTGAATTAAGTTCTATTCATATCTTTCTGCTCTGATTTTCTGTTTCCTATCTTCTCCCAATATCCCATGTAAGATTCAGGGGGAGCAAGACACCTAAGAGAAAGAAATCAGTCAAATTCATTGCATATCTTTATTCTTGGGGACATGTTGAATTCAATATGGTACCTTGTACTCACTCTCTACATGTCATCCCAGTCTTGGTATTCTTGTGGCTTCTTTGGTTTGCTCTGGCTAGTGGACGTACCCGTGTTATCTAACCTTGTTTGTGCAGGTTCATTCCATCCTAAGCCAACTCAAGACCACAAGGTAAGTATATGCATCAAAATCATGAGTATGAGGAGCTCTTGCTTATGTACATACTGTTTGCAAGAAGGACTCATGAGCATGAAGGTATTTTCCTTGATAATCTTTTGCTCTGATGCATATGGCCAAGATGCATGTAACACATTGCCTACTCTGTCATGGTTATGCTCTCACATGTCTCTATATTTCATATTTACATGAGTGCATACATGTAGGGGGAGCCTATGCTTGTTACATGTCCTTCCAAAGCTTTACTTGCTGTTCTTTATATCTTTATCTAAAACTTTGATGTATGTTGCCATCAATTACCAAAAAGGGGGAGATTGAAAGCACAAGTGCTCCCTAGGTGGTTTTGATAATTGATGACAGCATATCTCTTGTTGGACTAACGTTTCTATCTAGCATGTTTCAGATAAGTTCAACAATGGAGTGGCATGGACTAAAGGTTGTGGGAACTCCTTCAAGATGCTAAGGACAAAGGATTGGCTAAATCTTAAAGCTCAAGACTCTTCATTTTACATTTTAGTGATCCATGATCCAAGATCCAAGATGATAGGAGGGATGAGGTGTTGCTTAATGAGCCTCTTGCTTCATGTGCTTAGTGATATGGTCCAAAATCCTCAGCTACTTTCCCACTTCCACATATGACCTAAACCCTAAGCCAAACTCGGTCCTACCGATTCTTTCTATCCGGCGCCACCGAGTTTCACTTGTCATAAGCCACTGCCAAACCCTAATCAGTTCGGTCTCACCGATGGAATCTCGGTCTCACCGAGATGGGCTTGCAAACTCTCTGTTACCCATTGTAATATTCTCGGTCCCACCAAGATATGCAATCAGTTCCACCGAGTTTGCTTGGCCAAATCTCAGTTTCACTTATTACCCAAATCGGTCCCACCGAGTTCGAGTAATCGGTCAAACTGAGTTTTGGATTTACCCTAACCCTAGCACATCGGTCCCACCGAGTTGATCCATTCGGTCCCACCGAAATCTCTAACGGTCACTAGGTTTGCCGTTTCGGTCCGACCGAGTTTGTGATTCGGTCCCACCGAGATTGGAAAACTGTGTGTAATGGTTGGATTTTGTGTGGAGGCTATATATACCCCTCCACCACCTCTTCATTCGAGGAGAGAGCCACCAGAACGCATACACCATTCCAACTCGTATGTTCTAAGAGAGAACCACCTACTCATGTGTTGAGACCAAGACATTCCATTCCTACCATATGAATCTTGATCTCTAGCCTTCCCAAGTTGCTTTCCACTCAAATCTTCTTTCCACCAAATCCAAATCCTATGATAGAGAGTTGAGTGTTGGGGAGACTATCATTTGAAGCACAAGAGCAAGGAGTTCATTACCTACACACCATTTGTTACTTCTTGGAGAGTGGTGTCTCCTAGATTGGCTAGGTGTCACTTGGGAGCCTCCGACAAGATTGTGGAGTTGAACCAAGAAGTTTGTAAGGGCAAGGAGATCGCCTACTTCATGAAGATCTACCACTAGTGAGGCAAGTCCTGTGTGGGCGATGGCCATGGTGGGATAGACAAGGTTGCTTCTTCGTGGACCCTTTGTGGGTGGTTGCTTCTTCGTGGACCCTTCGTGGGTGGAGCCCTGTGTGGACTCGCGCAACCGTTACCCTTGGGTGGAGCCCTGTGTGGACTCACGCAACCGTTACCCTTTCGTGGGTTGAAGTCTCCATCAACGTGGATGTAGGATAGCACCACCTATCCGAACCACGGGAAAAACATCCGTGTCTCCAATTGCGTTTGAATTCTCCAACCCTTCCCTTTACATTCTTGCAAGTTGCATGCTTTACATTCCGCTGCTCATATACTCTTTGCATGCTTGCTTGATATGTATTTTGTGTGTTGAAATTGTGCCTAAACTCTACTTAAACCGAAAAAAGCTTAAAAAATTGCTACTTTAGCATTAAGTGTCTAATCACCCCCCTCTAGACACATCTACTTCTAGATCCTACAAACATCAATTACCAGAAGGTTTTAGACCTATAAACATTGAATCATACGACGGCACAACAGATCCCGCAGTATGGATTGAGGACTTCCTCCTCCACATCCACATGGCCCGCGGTGATGACTTAAATGCCATCAAGTACCTCCCACTAAAACTCAAAGGACCAGCGCGGCATTGGCTTAATAGCTTGCCAGCGGACTCCATTAGCTGTTGGGAAGGTCTGGAAGCCGCATTCCTCGACAACTTTCAGGGCACTTATGTGCGACCACCAGACGCTGATGACTTGAGCCACATAATTCAGCAGCCAGAAGAGTCGGCCAGGCAATTCTGGACTCGGTTCCTTACAAAGAAAAATCAAATCGTCGACTGTCCGGATGTGGAGGCCTTAGCGGCTTTCAAGCACAACATCCGAGACGAGTGGCTAGCCCGGCACCTTGTTCAGGAAAAGCCGAAATCTATGGCAGCTCTCACAACGCTCATGACCCGCTTCTGTGCGGGAGAAGACAGCTGGCTGGCTCGCAGTAATAACATATCAAAGAACCATGGTACCTCCGATACCAAGGACGACAATAGCAGGTCACGTCGCAACAAGCATAAGCGCCGCATTAACAACGTAAGTACTGAGGATACGGCAGTCAATGCCGGATTCAAAGGCTCTAAACCCGGTCAGCGGAAAAAGCCGTTCAAACAAAGTACGCTGGGTCCGTCCAGCTTGGACCATATACTCGATCGCTCGTGTCAAATAAATGGCACCCCGAACAAGCCAGCCAATCACATCAACAGGGATTGTTGGGTGTTCAAGCAGGCCGACAAGTTAATTGCCGAAAACAACAACAAGGGGCCGCATAGCGATGACGAGGAAGAACCCCGGCAGCCGCACACTGGAGGACAGAAGAGGTTTCCCCCGCAAGTGTGGACGGTGAACATGATATACGCAACTCACATCCCCAAGAGGGAGTGGAAGCGTGCGCTCAGGGACGTATATGCGTTGGAGCCAGTCGCCCTAAAGTTCAACCCTTGGTCCTCCTGTCCGATCACTTTCGATCGCACGGACCACCCTACTAGTATCCGTCATGGCGGATTCGCCGCACTAGTCTTAGACCCAATCATCGACGGATTTCACCTCACTCGAGTCCTCATGGATGGCGGCAGCAGCCTGAACCTGCTTTATCAGGACATAGTGCACAAAATGGGTATAGTCCCCTCAAGGATCGAACACACAAAAACGACCTTTAAAGGTGTCATTCCAGGTGTAGAGGCCCATTGCACAGGCTCAATTACACTGGAAGTGGTCTTCGGATACCTGGATAACTTCCGAAGCGAAGAGTTAATCTTCGATATAGTCCCGTTCCGCAGTGGTTATCACGCGCTGCTCGGACGAACCGCATTCGCTAGATTCAATGCGGTACCACATTATGCATACCTCAAGCTCAAGATGCCGGGACCTCACGGAGTTATCACAGTCAATGGAAACACAGAGCGCTCTCTCCGAACAAAGGAGCACACCGTGACCCTTGCAGTAGAAGCGCAAAGCAGCCTCTCAAGGCAATCTACTAGTTCGGCGTTTCAAAGCCTGGACACCGTCAAGCGTGCTTGGGGCAATCGGCAGACAGACCGCCTGGCATGATCTGAGCTCGCGTAGAAATACGGTGGCCAACCCAATACCAGCCCAACGGCGTTATTCGTGCCGCGCTTACATAATTACGCATTAAAAATACCATGGGCACAGGTGGGGAGGGGGCACAACTGCGGCACGCCCCAAAACGCGGCCTAAACCGCACTAGGGGCTTCCCGTTTGGTTATTTTCCTTTTTCTTTTAGGACTTTAATCTCTGGAAACACCGTCCGGCAGCTATATTGCCGCACACATGATACAGCAACCAAGGCGGCAGACAACTATGTTATATAACGGAATCCCCAAGTTGATTACAGATTTCATATCATCCCTCAGCTCGCCCTTGGAAGGGACATAGTCCTACTCTTTTGCTTGTTGCACAATCTGTATCACTCTGCTGTAATGCAATTTTTTAATAAACAATGCATGACATTACGACTATTATTGCATTCTTGTTATATATATATATCTATGTATTCATCAACGATGCCTTGCAACCGTACACTCTGGTATGGCCAAAGCACCAGGGGCTTACGTACCCACAGTATGGTGTGAAAAGTCCGAACACTTTCACAAGTGCGGCACCCCGAACTTATAGCATTATATGCATCAGCTCTGAATCATGTCTTTGGTCAAATGTTGGGTTTGCCCGGCTCCTATATTTTGGTACCTTACGTTCCGCTCTATCGGCTAAGGTAGCGCTAGGAGAACTACTGCGATTGTGCCCTAGTTCTGCCGGGCTGAGCAAGTCAGTAGAGAAAGCTAAAACTGACTGTCATGATAAGGCGAGAGACTGGTCGCTATTCGGCGAGGTTTTTTGAGTCCTTAAAGACTTATGCCGCTTAAGGCGAAGGGCCGGCTCTGTCCGGCTTATAGGCGTGTATCGCGCCCCGAATTCGGCCTTCCGAATACCAGGGGCTTCGCCGAAATTTAAAATTATAGAATTCTATGGCTAAGTGAGAGTGATAAAGCATTATTAGTCCGGTTGCCTGGTTCGTTGTGCTAAGCACCTCCCTCGAAGGACCCAAACATGGGAACAAGAGTGCTCAGGTTTATCCCGAACACCCCAGCACTTGTGGTATGGGGGCGGAAGCCGAGGACTAGCCATCTCTCAGATTGGATAAACATCCAAACAGAAGGTAATATTTTAAATTCACACAAGTGTTGCATAGCGCATATGAAACAAGTTTTCATCACACATGATAAAAAAACGAGCAAGTCTCATTCAAATATTACATTTCGTGAACACTCATCTGCGATAAGACGGGCGCCCGGCAGAACACCCTCGTAGTACATCTCGGGGTGGCGGTGCTCCTTGCCCTCCGGTGGCCCCTCCTTGATCAGCTTCACGGCGTCTAGCTTGACCCACTGCGTTTTGACACAGGCAAAAGCCCGGCGTGCTCCTTCAATGCAGACGGATCACTTGACGACCTCCAGCCATGGGCAGGCATCCACAAGCTGCCTCACTAGGCCGAAGAAGCTGTTCGGAAGGGCGTCGCCAGGACACAGCCGGACTATGAGGCCCTTCATGGCCTGATCGACCGCCTTATGTAGCTCGACCATCTGCTTCAGCTGGTCGCTCATTGGCACCGGATGTTCGGCCTCAGCATATTGAGACCAAAACAGCTTCTCCGTCGAGCTTCCATCCTCGGCCTGGTAAAATTGTGCAGCATCGGACACACTGTGGGGCAAATCTACGAATTCGGGTAAGTAATCGGTAAATTACTTTTACATGCTTGCTTTGCATATAGAAAGCCTTACCCGCCGCTATCTTCTTCATCGCGTTGATCTCTTGGAGGGCCTTTTGGGCTTCGGCCTAGGCAGCCTTCGCGCTCTCACGGGCCGCGGCAAGCTCAGACTCTCGCGTCTTCAAGTCAAGCTCCAACGACTCATGCTTCGTCACGAGAGCCTGGAGCTCTTGCTGCACCTCGCCCACCCGAGCCTCGTGCCTCTCTCGCTCGGTGTGCTCCTTGGCCGCTATATCTTCGGCCTTGGTCAGCGCTTGCTTCAGGGTCGCCACTCGGTCGTGGCCCCTGGCAAAACATACAATGATCCTGTCATTTTGCAATCGTGTCCTTTTTTATATACATATATCTATAGACGGGGTCTTACTTACCTTCGTTCTCCTTGAGCTGCCTCTTGACAAGGCCGAGCTCTTTCTTGGACCCATCGAGGTCCTGCTTCAGTACGGCGACCTCCGCAGTTAGTGCGGCGGACGCCAGCAGAGAAGCCTGCATATGCATATTGACATACTTATATTAGACTCCTGTGATATTATTTGATCCTCTGTTTGGCTTTTCTTTGCGAACACCGAACAAAGCATCAGGGGCTACTGTCTATGTGGTAATACTTCTACTACATTTTAAAACACTTACCTCGAAGCCTGTTAGAAGGCTAGTACAGGCTTCAGTCAATCCGCTCTTGGCGGACTGAACCTTCTGGGTCACCGCACTCATGATAGTGCGGTGCTCCTCCTTGATGGAAGCGCTGTGAAGCGCTTCCAACATAGTGTCCAGCGCCTCTAGATGGACAGAGGTCACCGGCACAGGCGTTTCACCCCCCTTGGAAGGGGACCGCCTGCCCGAGCTCGGAACCGTGGGAGGGTCCGGCGCGGTGTTCGGCTGAGGGCCGAACTCGGAGCTCTCGGGGACACCGTCCCCTCGGCTCCCGGAGTCCGGAAGGTCGCCTTGAGGCGCCTCCGGGACTGTCCCCCCTCGTCGACTGGATGAGGGGAGGTGGCGGTCTGGACTGGATCGCTATCCATGTGCGACGAGCCCAGGGAGCCGTTCGAGGATACCTCGATATTGGCTTGAGGCGGCCAACACAATTGAGTTCGGCGTTAGGGAAAGCAATGCGACAAAGGAATCCTATGGGTTACTTTGGTATCCGAATACTTATGATCTCCCCTGGGGCTTGGTATGGAAGGAGCGTCCTTCCCTTCTTGGACCCTTCGGCCTCCCCAGTTGGGGCGGCCTTCCTTTTCTTGTATCCCCCAGTCGGTGGGGGAGCCTCTTCTTCCTCTTCCTCGTCTTCGGGGGAAGAGTGCGCCGCTGAGTCATCGGACGGTGAGTCCGACGACGCCTGGCGTCGGGAACTCTTTCGAGCTCCCTTGGCCTTCTTGGTCTTCTCCGGCACCTTGTAAGGGGCCGGAGTCAACATCTTCGCCAGAAGGGCGTCTGCAGGGCCTTCGGGCAAGGGAGCCGGACAGTCGATTTGTCCGGCCATCTTCTGCCAGTCCTGTTAACGGCAAGGGAGTTTAGATCCCGCATAGAGCCAATCTATATAGAAAACAAATATCATGTAAAAGGTAAAATAACTTACCGCACTGGTGTGGCGCTTCGCGCTAAATCCGCGATCCTCAGTAATGGGGGAAGGGACCTCGACGCTCTTAAACAGCACCCTCCAGGCATCTTCATGAGTCATATCGAAGAGCCTGTTCAGAGTTCGGTGCTGCGCCGGATTGAACTCCCACAAGGTAAACTCCCGTTGTTGGCACGGGGGTATCCGGCGGACGAGCATAACCTGGACTATGTTGACAAGCTTGAGCTTCTTGTCCACCATGTTCTGAATACATGACTGGAGTCCGGTCAGCTCTTTTGAATTACCCCAGGACAGGCCCTTCTCTTTCCAGGAGGTGAGCCGCATGGGGATGCCAGATCGGAACTCGGGGGCCGCTACCCATGTGGGGTCGCGCGGCTCGGTGATATAGAACCACCCCGATTGCCACCCCTTTATGGTATCGACGAAGGTGCCCTCGAGCCATGTGATGTTGGGCATCTTGCCCACCATGGCACCTCTGCACTCCGCCTGGCGGCCGCTCACTACCTTCGGCTTGACATTGAAGGTCTTCAGCCATAAGCCGAAGTGGGGCTTGATGCGGAGGAAGGCCTCGCACACGACGATAAACGCCGAGATGTTAAGGATGAAGTTCGGGGCCAGATCGTGGAAATCCAGGCCGTAATAAAACATGAGCCCCCGGACGAAGGGATGGAGAGGGAATCCTAGTCCGCGGAGGAAATGGGTGAGGAATACCACCCTCTCATGGGGCTCGGGGGTGGGGATGAGCTGTCCCTCATCTGGGAGTCGGTGCACGATGTCATCGGGCAAGTATCCGGCTCTCCTCAGTTTCTTGATGTCTCCCTCCGTGATGGAGGAGACCATCCACTTGCCTCCCGTTCCGGACATGGTTGGAGAAGGTTGAGATGGAAGTGAGATCTTGGGCGCTAGAGCTCGAGTGTGCGGGAGCGGATGAGCAGAGGAGGAAGAAGGCGTGGATAGAAAGGTGAATCCTTGTCCCTTTATATGGGCGGACAAAATTAAGCGTCCCCACTTGCCTGGTAAAACTCGCTTATCCCCCAAGCGCCGCAATTGATGGCGCGGTTGGGTTACCCACGCCCGTATTGAGGAAAATCCCGTAATAAGGGGACACGATCTCTGCATTGATAAGACGTGTCAAAAAACTGCCTTGCGTAATGTGCGGGGCTGGTTAAAAGAAACGGTTCGAATAATCACCGGGCCATGACGTAACGTCGTGTTGCTAAAACAAGCTAGCAAATTAGATCCGCGAAAACATTATTCTCTCTATGGTGGAATGTGGAACTTATTTTGCAGGGTCGGACACTATCCTCGTATTCAAATTCTTCTATGATGTATTCGGAGAAGGAACCCGCCTTGCAATGCCGAAGACAACTGCGCGCCGGTCATCGTCATTGAAGCCTGGTTCAGGGGCTACTGAGGGAGTCCTGGATTATGGGGTCTCCGGACAGCCGGACTATCTCCATTGGCCGGACTGTTAGACTATGAAGATACAAGATTGAAGACTTCGTCTCGTGTCCGGATGGGACTCTACTTGGTGTGGAAGGCAAGCTAGGAAATACGTATATGGATATCTCCTCCTTTGTAACCGACCTTGTGTAACCCTAACCCTCTCCGGTGTCTATATAAACCAAAGGGTTTTAGAGCGTAGGACAACAATCACAACATACAATCATACCATAGGCTAGCTTCTAGGGTTTAGCCTCTCTGATCTCGTGATAGATCTACTCTTGTAACACCCATATCTTCAATATTAATCAAGAATGACGTAGGGTTTTACCTCCATGAAGAGGGCCCGAACCTGGGTAAAACTTCGTGTCCCTTGCCTCCTGTTACCATCCAGCCTAGACGCACAGTTCGGGACCCACTACCCGACATCCGCCGGTTTTGACACCGACACCATGCATTGCCAGCCCAAAGACCATGTCTTCTGGCAACACACACATCTTGGTACAGAAAACAACCTCTTTATTGATGCTAGCGGATCAAAGTTTATATTAAAACAGGTGGCAAGGCCAAGTGGCACACACGGTGCAGCTGAACTTTATGTACATTATTTAGTGAACATAAAGGGGCATCGATCATAACAACTACGCGGCAGCGGAACAATGTTGTAGCGGAACTCCATAGCTCAGTGACACCGATGTGGACACGATCTACATTCGGACAACACTCCTTTCCAATGGGACTTTCCTGAAATCTGGCATGACACGCCAGGTCAGTACATTGAATGTACTTGCAAGCTCACAAAAAGCATAAACATAATGACAAACAATATCATGATAATTAACCAATTATTAAATAATGCAACCATATATCCAACATGCTGTGGTCATGCTTTTGTGAGAAAAGTCCCTCAGACTGGCTTACCAACGGTGATCACTCTTGGATCACAAACGTACCAACCTCATGGTCTTAACTAGGGATACCTCGTGATCTTTCCGGCGACCACAACCACGACCAACATTTGGTCTCAAACGGTGATCCTTCCGGTGATCACAACCACGACCAACACTTGGTCTCAAACAGCAAGACGACCTTACCGCCATCATCAACAGTGCAAAGTTCATAACTTAGTGTGCAAGATTTATTAAACGTTGACCCATGATGTGACCTACTTTCGAGCGTGTTCATAACCGTGGACTCGGCTATCGATAGATTAGTACACTCTTCAGAGGTAGCGCACTGTACCCACACCACGGAACCCATGGCCTCGCACTCCCATTCGGGTGGACCAACGGCATTCTGACGAAACCCCTCCATTGCCATGACACTCTCCCGGCCACTCCGACTCATTCCCCATCGGGCTAGTCCTGGGTGGCCCCGTGTCTACCAAAGACACCAACGACCACCGTCGTGCCCAAAACATAAAGGTCCCACACGGGGACACAGTACCATAATCTCAACAACGGGCACACAAGGTTATGTCTGCTTACCGGGCCAGGGTACCGCACTCCCATAGCCTTCCCTCGTTGGAGGCACCGACCAGAGGCATGACAACGGACCGAATAAAGGCCTTCCCATAAAGGCAAATGTGGTTGCACTGGGAAAAACTCGATTTAGTGGCACCATGACCCAGTCAACGACATTTTCAAGTTGAGTTATTATCAGGTTCAACTTAAAATGAAAATAACCGGTGTCATAGTATGCCATGAAATGCAACACTAACATATGCATCACATATCAACGAAAATGACTGAGTCAACTATATCCACACTAAGCATAAACATCAACAACTCATGACAGTCCTCTAGTTAGGAGTAAACATCACTTTAAACAGAATCTTTTCTAACAAATTTATCAATTTTACTCATGCAAGAAAATAACTCCAAATAACTACATATATTCATAACCATATTACTTTTTTGTAACAAAAATTAATTCTAGTTTCTTTACCAACTTAGTTAGCTTCAAACTTTCTGTAAATCAAGCATATTAACTTAAACAAGAAACTAACAGAATATAAATAACATAATAGTCATTTAAATGCATGGATTAAATCATTCATTCAAGTATGAAAATCACAAATATTGTAATGCCACCATGAAAATGTTGCTGTGGCTTTCCTTAGGACAGATGAGGTTCACAAACCTCCTGGTGACCCTCAAGACATGCTTCACTCTCTGAAAATATTTATAAACACCAAAGGAAAACATCAATAACCCTTCTCAAATTCACCAGAAAATCTAGACAACAGAGAAAAATCTCATTTTTGGTGAGCTATTAGATTTCTTCACAAAGAAACAATACAAAAAGAATCAATTCATTTGGACATATGGTTAAAGAGTATTGGCTGTTTGAAGCTCTCTGGAAAAATATGGAATTTGAATTTAAATAAAAACAGACTAGGGGGGTGGCGTCAAAGGCGTTAAGCCCCGCGGGCACCACCATTCGTACCGCTTCACGCGCGTACTGAGTGGATGACAAGTGGGCCCCGCTAGTCAGGTGAGGGGGAGGGGGAGAAGGAAACAGAGGACAGCGCGGCTTCGCCGGAGCACACGCCGGAGACAAGGGCTTCTTGGCCAAAACAAGAGGGAGGGATCAATAGAGGAGACAGAGGCGCACCTGCCCATACCCGTAGAGTAGCTAGGGTGGTCAAACGGCGTCGGAATCAGCCTCTCTAGCGGAGGCAGAGAGCGGAGGTCACCGGAGACGAAGATGACAGCGAACAGAGGCGACTACAGGGGCTCCAACCAGGTGGAACAACACCACAGAAGAGCGGCGGAGGCCCTGGAAGGGTTGCCTAGGCCTGGGAGGGGCTGGAGATATGGAGACGACCCGAGGGGATCGCCGGCGAGCTCGACCTCGGGGGTGGCGGACCACAGCCTGCCCGGCCACGCTACGGCTTCTTCAAGATCATGGAGTGTGTGGGAGGAGCGGATGATGCTCAAGGAGGCTAGGAGGGCTCTATTTATAGCCGAGCGTCGAGGGGGGTTCTGGCTCCGCCGGTGGACACCTGGACACGGCGCCCGGTGACGAACGGCATCAGTGAGAGGGGGACAAGGCGACGCAGCTCACGCGAGAACTATGGGCGAGCGGGAACAAGCACAGGGGCGAGGGGAAGGCGACGAGCACAGTGCGCCACACATTGTTGCGTTGGCCGGACCGCACCCGTGCTCGCTGCAGCGAGCTCCGGCATCGGCGAACGCCAAGAGGGAGTTAAGAGGTTCGGGACAACGATTGTGGCACGTTTTGGCAAGGATGGGCAGACGGGGAAGCGAGCACGTGAGCAACAGAAGCTTGGGCGCGACGCAGAGCGCATCGACATGCTGGTTGGCATCATGCACACGCATGGTCACCACGTGAACTCTGCCCTCTGGCTGACCTAAGTCCAAACTTCATGTCTGGCATGGTTGTTCGTGGTAGTTTTAGAGGTTACCACACATGGGTTTGATCTCAGGCGCAGCAGAATAGATTTCAACTGCCTGGTAAGTTTCTAATCAGTAACTTTGAGAGCTTACTTTGGTCAAAATACTGGGAGTTGGGAGCTAGGCTTTGGAGGTTAGCAATCTTCTACTAAGGTGATGATGCACAAGAAAAATCCACCACAATGATGCAAGTAAAATGGTAGTTGATGTAGAAACTACCATTTCTGTCCAGAACAGAAAATATTTTCTGTAGCAAAAATATTCCAAAAAGTGATAAAATATTTATCCTCAGGAAGGTGCCCTAGGGTTCAAAGAATATTTGTGTATTTTCTCAGATTTTTCTGGGCAAGAAAAATTGAGGTTGCTTTGGAGCACATTGAGCTAGCTAGGGTTTAAGAGAGGGAAATGTATATTTTTCATTTAAGAAAAATATTCTAAATATTATTTTGAGGTGAACCAGAGAGGGAGTGATAATTAGAGAGGGAAATGAGGCACTTGGGTGAAAGTCAAGGGTTACCAAAGTGTTTAAGTCCATATGAAAAGATTCAAAACTCCAAATTTCAAAATCAAAACAACTGAAAATCAGGCAAATAGAAGAGGGCAAAAACCAGGCTGTCACAAACCTTCCCCACTTAGAATGAATCTCTTCCTCAAGATTTGGTTCCTTGGGAAAACTGTCTGGATAATGTGCCTTTAGAAATTCTTCCCGTTCCCAAGTTGATTCTGACACCGTGTGATGCTCCCACTGGACTTTGTAGAATTTCCTTGCTTTACTATGAGTGACCCTTTCCATCTGATCCAAAATTCTAAACGGCCTTTCTTCATATGTTAAATCCTTTTCCAACTCTATTTCAGTCATAGCAGTCTTTTTCTCAGGCGGCGATATGCATCGCCTCAATTGTGAAACATGAAACACGTTGTGCATGTCCGACAATTCAGGGGGTAGTTCCAACTGATAGGCAACAGTACCCACTCTGGACATAACTAGAAATGGACCAATAAATCTGGGTGCCAACTTTGCACGAGTCTGGAATCTCTTGATTCCTTTCATAGGAGTGACCCGGAGGTATACGTGTTCTCCGGGTTCAAAACTGATCTGTCGGTGCTTTGCATCATAATAACTCTTCTGTCTAGATTTGGCCAATTGCAATCTATCTCTGATTTCCTTAACTTGTTTCTCAGCTTCCATCATGAGATCTGTTCCGAAAATACGACTATCTCCAGTTCGAGACCAATTTAAAGGAGTGCGGCACTTACGGCCATACAAAACCTCATACGGTGACATCTTTAAACTGGTCTGGAAGCTGTTGTTATCAGAGAACTCGGCATAAGGCAGGCAGTCTTCCCATTTAGGTCCTTGGGCAAAAGCACAGGCCCGTAACATATCTTCAAGTATTTGATTTACCCACTCTGTTTGTCCATCAGTCTGAGGATGATAAGCAGTACTATATTTCAGCGCTATCCCCAAGACTTGATGGAGACGTGACCAAAAAGCTGAGGTAAAAAGTGAACCTCGGTCAAAAGTGATGGTTCGGGGTACTCCATCTAGACTGACTATTCTAGATACATACAGTTGTGCAAGTTGATCTGCTCGATATGTAGTTTTGATCAGGATAAAGTGAGCTACCTTCGTTAAGGTGTTTACTATGACCCAGATTGCATCATTGTCTCGCTGAGTCTTAGGTATTCCCATGATGAAATCCATGCAGACATCATCCCATTTCCATTGCAAAACTAGCAACGGTTGGAGAAGTCTGGCTGGCTTCTGATGCTCCGCCTTCACCTTGTTGCATATGTCGCACCAGGCCACAAAATAGGCAATGTCTTTCTTCATTCCATCCCACCAGAATATTTGTCGAAGGTCTTCATACATTTTCGTACCTCCAGGGTGAATGGAATACGAAGATTCGTGTGCTTATGATAGGATTTTTTGCTTTAAATCCTCCTGATTGGGTACACAAATCCTTCCACGGAATCGGAGGGTACCAAATTGGTCCTTTGAGAAATCTGAGGTCTACCCTGCTACCATATTCTTGGCGCGTTTCTGCAGGACGGTGTCAGCTGGCTGGGCCTTGCGGATCTCTTCCTCAAGTGTGGGGACAACTTCCAAAATATTAGCAAGGCCAGCATCAACTATGACCAGGTTGAGGTGAGCAATCTCCTCTTGAAGTTTAGGAGGCAAGGATATCAATATGACATTTAGGCTGACAGGCTTTCGACTGAGTGCATCGGCAACCATGTTGGCCTTAGCCGGGTGGTAATTTATTCCAAGATCATAATCCTTGACTAACTCAAGTCATCTCCATTGACGGAGATTTAAATCTGGCTGAGTAAATATATACTTGAGACTTTTGTGATCGGTAAACATTTGGCACCTCTTCCCGATGAGGTACTGTCTCCAAATTTTTAGAGCATGAACCACCGCGGCCAATTGCAGATCATGAGTAGGATAATTTCCCTCGTGGGGTCGTAGCTATCATAATGCATATGCTACTACCTTGCCTTCTTGCATAAGTACGCATCCAAGTCCTTGTTTGGAGGCGTCGCAGTACACATCAAAACTGCGGTAGATATCTGGAAGAGTCAACACAGGTGCGGTCGTCAGCCGTATCTTTAGCTCATTGAAACTTTTCTCACAGTCCTCCGTCCATTCAAACTTCTTATCCTTTTTGAGTAGCTCCATCATGGGTTTAGCAATCATGGAAAACCCTTCGATGAAATGACGGCAATATCCGGCTAATCCAAGAAAACTTCAGATCTGTGATAAGGTTGTGGGCGGCAACCAATCGAGCACATCCTTTACTTTGCTCGGGCCCATGGCTATACCTTCGGCAGATAGCACATGTCCAAGAAATCCAACTTCCTTGAGCCAAAACTCGCATTTACTGAATTTGGCGTATAGCTGATGGTCGCGGAGTCCTTGCGGCACTGCTCGGAGGTGTTCTTTGTGATCTTACTCACTTTTTGAGTATATAATATGTCATTGATTAAGACTACCACGAACTTATCAAGGAAGTCCATGAATATTTTGTTCATCATATGCATGAAGACGGCAGGGGCATTGGTGAGACCAAAGGACCTAATTGTATATTCATAAAGACCGTATCGAGTGGTGGATCCGGTCTTAGGAATATCTTCCTTTTTAATCTTGAGCTGATGATATCCTGTCCATAAATCATTCTTGGAGAATACCTTGGCCCCACTGAGCTAATCAAACAAGTCATCAATCCTTGGCAGCAGATATTTATTTTTGATGGTGACCTCATTCTGCTGACGGTAATCCACACACATGCGGAAGCTGCCATCCTTCTTGTCCACGAAGATAGCAGGTTATCCCCATGGTGAAGAGCTGGGACGGATATATCCTTTCCGGAGCATTTCATCAAGCTGTTTCTTTAGCTCCACTAATTATGATGAGGGCATCCGGTAATACTTCTTGTATAACGGTGTGGTTCCGGGCACAAGATCTAGTGCAAACTCAAGCTCTCGATCTGGTGGCATGCCTGGCAGTTCTTTTGGAAATACATCAGGAAACTCACTGACCACATGAATTAATTCCAATTCAGCAACAACGGTGAAGACCATTTCTTTCTTGGGTATGCTTCTACGAGCATAGAATTTGGTAGTCTGCCCCTTCTGACAGGTCAAAGTGACTTCTCCGGTCACGCAATTTTATGCATACTTGATATTGGGTCAACCAATTCATAACCAACATAACATCTAACTTAACAGACTAAATGATTATCAAAGAAGTTGGAAAACAGACTCCGTTGATATTGATTTCCAAATTATGGCAGACCAGATTGCTCTTAATTAATGATCCCAAGGTTTGTACCAGCATATTCTTGCCCAAAAGCAAACAAGGAAATTCTTTTTGGGTAACAAAACTCCAAGAAATAAAAGAGTGGGAAGCCCAGAGTCAAATAAAATTACTGCAGGTATGTTATTAACAGAAAACATACCAATGACAACTTCAGGGTTCTCTTGGGCTTCATCTGTGGAGAGGTGATGTACGTGCCCAGTAATGTTTTCCTGGTTCGGGCATGATTCCATAAAGTTGACTTGTGGCCTGATTAGTGCACTTTCCTTGCCATTCTTGGGACACTGTCTGGCATAATGTCTAGTTTACCCAAAACTGAAGCAAGGATTGTTGCGCTGGCACTCCTCGTGCACTGGATTGGTCAAGACATTCTTGACTTGGGTGGTGGTGTTGTTAACATTCTGTTGCCAATTGGGCTTGTATTCCATCTGAGTCTGCTGCCAGGTATGAGCCTTTTGCATGGGTTGCCCTTCCTTCCTTGGCTCAAACTTGCGCTTGTGGTCTTTTTTAGCAAGCCTGTTGTCCGGCACGAGCTTGTGCTCCCTTTCGGCAATGAAAGCTTTGTTTACCAGAGTTTGGAAATCTGGGAAATCAAACATACTGAGGGTACACCGGAGTTGCGGGTTTAATCCGCCAAGAAATCTGTCAATCTTTCTTTCTTCGGTGGCCACGTCATAAAGGGAGTAACGGGCCAGATGATTGAATTTTTGCAAATATTCACCCACAGACTGATTTCCTTGGAGGAGTGCGAGAAATTCACGCTGCTTAGTCTTCATAATTCCAGTAGGGATATGATATTTTCGGAACTGATCCTTGAATTTTGACTAGGTGATTTCTTCATCAACAAGCCACATGGCTTTTGCATTTTTCCCACCATATGGCAGCAGCGCCTTTAAGATAATGTGTTGCAAAGTGAACCTTATCATCTTCTTCAGTACGAGCAATCTCAAGCTTTCTGTCAATGGTTCATAACCAATCGTCTGCATCCAAGGGATCAATAACCTGACTTAAACTAGGAGGCTTGGTCCTCTGAAAATCTAACATCTTGGAGTGATGGCCATTATGATTACCAGTCTGTCCAACCACAGCTTGCACACTTCTTAATTTTTCAATTAGATCATTATTCCTCCTTTCCTCAAACATACGCAGAATTTTCTCGGTGGAGGGCGGATTTGGTGGTGGAGGCGGTGGTGGAACGTACGGCTCTAGGGACTGTCCCGCCTGTCGTGCGGAACGACGAACAGGAGTACCCTCGCGAACGTTGCTACTGCTGCCTCCTCGCAGCATCCTATTATGGATTTTTCCCAAGACAACACAACCGATATGAGAAACATCCAAAAGTAAATTGGGGAAAAGCCAGAAACAAATCCCGAGAGAAACCGAAATAACGAAGAAAATATGGAGCATAAAATAGAGTTCCAACATAATTATACATAGACTCATACATGAAAGATAATCAACATGCCAGGCTCAACTACTCTCATACAGGAAACGAAACATCATGACTCATACGACTACATACGTACACCATCCTGATGACTATGAATACTCAGAAGCTCTACTGCTCTGCTGTGCTGCGGGGTCCTCTCCTGAAGCGGACTCGGATCCTGAACTGACGACGTTAACGGAAACCTCCGGGTTAAAGGTAACACGACGACGCTGCCTCAAGGGCTCTCCCTCCGGGGCAGGTTTAGGGTGAAGCATCGGGGCTACAGGAGTAGTGAGAAGTGAAACCCAATAAACATGAGCACTGAGAGGATTCACGGTCGAGGCGCCCGAGCTACTCGGAGGAGTAAAAGGAGAAATAGGGGAACTAGAACTGGCTGGAATATACGGAGTAAATCCCGGGGAGGATGGAGCAGTGACAGACCTAGTAGAGGCTAAAGCAGTACGAGTGCGAGTCAGCTCTTGAGCCAGCTCGTGGATCATAAGATAGCTAGCAGTGATATAACGAGCAAGGTGGCTAGCAACACACTACTAGGAAAAGGCATGCTAGTGGCGCACCGAATTCGCCTTCTAATGGCGCACTACCGGTGCGCCACTGGCATCACGCAATTAGAATTAAATTCTAATGGCGCACCACTGGTGCGCCATTAGTATCTGGTGTTCTAATGGCGCACCACGTAGTGCGCCATTAGTATAGCCTGCAGTGCGCCATTAAAATGCCTCCCAGGGGGCCATATGTACCCATGTGCTTTGGCATTCTAATGGCGCACCAGCAGTTAATGCGCCATTAGTGTGATGATCACAGTGCGCCATTAGTGTCTTGTGTGGTGCGCCATTAGTATGAATATTAGGTTTTTTTTTGCTTTTCTGATTTTTGCACAGGTTACAAAATATATTATTGGACAGAATATAGACAGCAGCACACAACAACATCAGATTCATCGAATACAATCGAAGATTAGTCTCCGAACACAATTCATCATATTAGTCTCCGAATTCAAAAGACCGAACAGAGATAAAACATACAAGTCTCAAGACCGCGAGTATCGAGTTTGCCTTCACATTACAAGTCGATATCGATCATCTAAACTACCATCACATAGAAGAGAGCTGTGGTCATCACGATGAGCATCATCGCGATCAAACTGGTCTTCATCCGGTTCCTCCAACGCTCCCTCCTCTCTCCCGCTGGATAGCGGGAGTATCTACATTCGGCCTCTGCCCTAGTGGTGTACCCTTTGTAACTGTTACCGCTAAAACGGTGAACCTGTCTCCGACACTCCTCCCAGTCGTCGTAGACTCCGGGAACCTTACCCTTGTACACGACATACGACGGCATCTCTATGCACAAGCCAAACAACAGACAATACATAAGCAATATGTAAGTATGCAACAAAAGGATCGGAAGAGAAAAGCAAGACATTAATAGCATGATTCATGGTCCTACTAATAAATAGCATCAATTACATCTAAGTTGAACGACTGTCCAAACCAAAGAGACATACGAATTCATTAAAGTATAATTACAACATGAGCCAATCAATGTTTCAGAACTACACATCCCTACTTTCGACTCGACTCATCATACAGGAACGTGGATGAAGCCACCGTCTGTCGTGATGGTCATGAAATCGCGGTCGTTGTCACCCTGCATTTGTAGCATTTCATCTATCTCACTGTTGGACGGTTGATATCTGAGGAAGAACTGCCCCGAGGTATGAAGGACATCTTGATGGATGATGTACGCAAACTCCGACTGGATGCGAAAGAATTCTTGTCTGAGGTCCGCGTCCTGGACTGCCGACAAGCTCGCGGCCCAATCTTTGAGATTATCTGGTAGCAGAAGTTGATGATGGTCCCTTACGATCGCCCGCATGTGATGGAGGGCGTAGTAGGCATCCTTCTGACCGCCAGGCGGCTGCTTGACACAGCAGAACTTCGTATTGTGTGAGAACAAGTGCTTGCCGTACTTACGAACTGCCATGGTGAAGGTGCCTCCAGATTTGGTGTAGCCGGGGAGAATATCATCAAGAACTTTCTTGACATTTGTGTAGTCTATGTTGGAGTTACGGTTCGGGTCGAAATATGTGGCCATGGAATATTTCGGGCTTAAGAGGATGAGTGTGCAATGTGTGTCACTGCATAGAACACGGAATGTTAGGAAAAAAAGAACGATTGAAATCTAAGAAATCATATGTTACGGGGTGGTTAAGGGATGACTTAATCGGGAAAGTAAGCCACAAGGAAGTTATCCTTATCTGGGTTTGCTAGAATGACGCCTTCGAGGTGTGAACTCGCAACTTGGCGGTCCCCAGCGCTGCTCAAGTGCTTGGCACACATGTAGAAGGGGTCGACTATCACGATGTCCGGGGTCTTGTCTCTAATGATCCGCGTCTCCATACTCAGCGAAAACAACCGAATGAAGGTATAGTGCAGCCGATGAAGGTTAAACATAGCAAAGATGTCATCAAACCGCAGGACGATCGTACCCCCGATGTCGCCATCCACAAAGCCCTTGCCCTCTGGCACCTTGGCCACGAAAACCGGGTATGCCACATCCTTCTCCCTAAGACGCTGCTTCTCCAAAGAAAGAACACTGTCATGCAGACTCCGCATAGCACCGGTTGCAGCATTCAGCATATTTGGCGGTAGCATCGCCCTACCCGCCACATGCACCCTCCTCGAGATATCCTTAGGTGAAGGTGGCCCGTCCCGAGCACGGATCAAACTCGGTGCCAGCTGGCTCGCACCGGCGCCCTTGTTAGTCTTTCGTTTCCGTCCCTTCTTCTTGATCTCCTGTAATGGGACCGAGTTCTGCTCATAGACCGCCTTCTTGAGTGTGTTGGGGCTGACAATATTTCGCACCTCAGCTATCTGAGGCTCGATGAAGGCGGGAGCTGGAGGCGTGTCCTGAGAACTGAACGCCAGACGACGCCTGCTGCAATTGGAATTCTCCGCCGTACCAGCTAGATCGCGGTGGTCTTGGTTGGGTTCTTGAGAAAGAGGCCCACAGAGCTCGTCAGCGTACCCATGTTCGGCAAAGTACTTATCAACGTTGGTAAATGTACCGTCGTTGTTGTCGTCGCCGTCCGGATCCTGTGCCATAGGGCTGTCCGGATCCTGTGCCATAGGTATGTCCGGCAGGTCCGGTAGCGTTGCGGCGTTCTTGCCATGGCTTGGCGCCGGCACGACTGGCGGTCTTGTCTGTGGGGTGGTGTCCCCCGCCCCCAAATGAATCTGGCTCTTCGGCTAAAGCAGGGGCTAGTTTACGCAGGCGCTGAGGGTCATCTCATCTTCTTCGTCGGCCCCAGCGGGTCGAATCGGAGGTAACAGCTCGTCGCAGCCTGGCAGCACCCGAACCACTTCAACCCTATACATTGTGGGTGGCATCGGATTACCGTGGAACATGGGGTTTCCCGGTTGAACGATTCTGCCCTTGGCGACATCGACCAACTCGGCGCCCATGAAGTGCAGAAGAGTGCAAGGAACGTCGGCGGTGCCCTGCGAAAACATGTACAGGGCGTCAGGGATGCCCAGTCAAAGGCAAGGAGATGAAGTCATCGACCGAGAGGCTTAGTTACCGTGATGCCGTCGAGCTCGGCTAATGTCGAGGCACCGCCAACGGCGGGCGTGCAACTGACGGAGGGGGCGCTTGTTGGCGAGGTGCCGACCGGCATACACCCGGGTGCATTAAGCTCCAATGCCCATGCCGGCGCCGGAGACACGAATACCGCCTCCGCCGGAGACACCAATGGCGCTGCCGGAGACACCAATGGCGCCGCCTTCGCGCTGTGCGAGTTGCTGGCCGTGAAGCTGGGAACCGGGGGAGGCCCCTGTTGGCCACCCGCATTCCACGTCATCAGCCCATGAATCAACGTAGGCACCATGGCGTTGAGCGTCGTTCCAAGTTGTTGTTGCACTTGCTCTTGGACAAGCTCCGGAATCCGCGCCACTTGTGCCTTGAGTTCTTCAACCTCGCGCGTCTAGCTTTCCGAGCTGGTCTTTTTCTCCTTCCGCACACCAGCGGTAGAGTATGACCCCCATTTTGTGGACAAGCCTTTGCCGGCCACACGACCAGCTGACGTCGGCTTAGTGAGCTTATCCTTGTTTTTCATTACGTTCAACACCCTATTTAAAGGGGTGTCGAAAGGGGAGCTCTTAGACGACCCCGCGCTACTGCTTTCAGTGTCCTACGAAAGGAACGTGAACCATTTAGAAATATTGGGGATTAATTAGAGTGCAACCATATGGAGCTAATTACGCGGGGGTGTATTCCTTACCACAAGAAGCTCAAGCGCCCTGGTCTTCGGATCCGTGGTAAGCTCCTTTGTTATCGGGTCCTCCTTGTACCGGGCCCTGACATAGTTCCTGGTCTGCTTGTCACCGCTGTATTTCTCGAAGCGGGGCGGTAGGCCTTGCTCGGCACGCTCCGCGTCCTCCTTGTCCCATATAGGCTCCGCCACTCTGTAACCGCCGGGACCGAGTTTGTGTTCCCCTAAGTTCAACTCCCGCATTTCTTTCCCCCACTGACTTAATTCGGAGGTTGCACTGCTCTCGCACTTGATCTTGAACTCCTTGTACTCATCTTCGCTCATCAAAGGATATTTCGCCTTGATCTTCCCATAACTATCACCTTTATCAATCATTCTCTTCACCGCGCTTTTCCACGTAGACAGGGCCGTGCTCATCTTCATGAGGGCAGCACTGTTCACTTTATTCCCTGCGAGGCGTGTGTTTTCAAATTCGGCAGGGAACTTGTATCGTGCGTGCAGCTTCGTAAAGAGGAGGTTGCGCAAATTCCCTCGGTCCTTATGCCTAAGGTTCTCGGTGTTGATCGAGACGGTGCTCCGGAGAATGCACCCGAGCTGAACCGAGTACCCCTTGACTATATGTTTGGGCTCCGTTGGATTCCCGTCGGAGTCCACTTGAGTGAATTCCTCCTTGAGGGTGCGGAGCGCATTCGGGCGCCGGTCCTTCCTTTGCTTCTTCGGTTGGCTGCCATCTGTGTGTGCGCCGCCATCATCAGTGGTGCCATCCTCGGTGGCACCATCAGTGGTGTCATCCCCGACGCCAATAGGGGTTGTGTAATCAGGATCGGTGTCTTCCGCGGCGTCCTCATAGCGGTGAGGTTGTTCCTCCATCTCCTGGGACAGCTCCCAGAATTGCTTGCCGCCCGAACCACCGGCCTCATCGTTGTGGGCCATGTTTCGCTCTAAATAGGAAAAAAGTTTGGTCAAAAAGTTGGTTATTGTCAAGGAACAAGATCATGGTCTCATCATTTAGGGTTTGTCGACACCGAGGCACCCTAAAAGCCTAAGCTTTCATTATTTAGGGTTTGTCGACGCCAAGGTGATGGAAATATGCCCAGAGGCAATAATAAAGTTATTATTTATTTCCTTATAATCATGATAAATGTTTATTATTCATGCTAGAATTATATTAACCAGAAACATAATACATGTGTGAATACATAGACAAACAAAGTGTCACTAGTATGCCTCTACTTGACTAGCTCGTTAATCAAAGATGGTTATGTTTCCTAACCATGAACAATGAGTTGTTATTTGATTAACGAGGTCACATCATTAGTTGAATGATCTGATTGACATGACCCATTCCATTAGCTTAGCACCCGATCGTTTAGTATGTTTCTATTGCTTTCTTCATGACTTATACATGTTCCTATGACTATGAGATTTTGCAACTCCCGTTTGCCGGAGGAACACTTTGGGTGCTACCAAATGTCACAACATAACTGGGTGATTATAAAGGAGCATTACAGGTGTCTCCGAAGGTAGATGTTGGGTTGGCGTATATCGAGATTAGGATTTGTCACTCCGATTGTCGGAGAGGTATCTCTGGGACCTCTCGGTAATACACATCACATAAGCCTTGCAAGCATTACAACTAATATGTTAGTTGTGAGATGATGTATTACGGAACGAGTAAAGAGACTTGCTGATAACGAGATTGAACTAGGTATTGGATACCGACGATCGAATCTCGGGCAAGTAACATACCGATGACAAAGGGAACAACGTATGTTGTTATGCGGTCTGACCGATAAAGATCTTCGTAGAATATGTAGGAGCCAATATGGGCATCCAGGTCCCGCTATTGGTTATTGACCAGAGACATGTCTCGGTCATGTCTACATTGTTCTTGAACCCGTAGGGTCCGCACGCTTAAGGTTACGATGACAGTTATATTATGAGTTTATGCATTTTGATGTACCGAAGGTTGTTCGGAGTCCCGGATGTGATCACGGACATGACGAGGAGTCTCGAAATGGTCAAGACGTAAAGATTGATATATTGGAAGCCTATGTTTGGATATCGGATGTGTTCCGGGTGAAATCGAGATTTTACCGGAATACCGGGAGGGTTACCGGAACCCCCCGGGAGCTATATGGGCCATAGTGGGCCTTAGTGGAAAAGAGAAGGGGCAGCCCTAGATGGGCTGTGCGCCTCCCCCTTCCCCTAGTCCTATTAGGACTAGGAGAGCTGGCCGGCCCCCTCCTCCTCTTTTCATCCTCCGCGAATCCTATTCCGACTAGGATTGGGGGGGGGGGAATCCTACTCCTAGAGGGAGTAGGACTCTCCTGCGCTCTCCTCCTTGGCCGGCCAGCTTCCCCCCTCTACTCCTTTATATACGGAGGCAAGGGGCACCTCTAGACACACAAGTTGATCCACGTGATCTATTCCTTAGCCATGTGCGGTGCCCCCTGCCACCATATACCTCGATAATACTGTAGCGGAGTTTAGGCGAAGCCCTGCTGCTGTAGTACATCAAGATCGTCACCACGCCGTCGTGCTGACGGAACTCTTCCCCGACACTTTGCTAGATCGGAGTCCGGGGATCGTCATCGAGCTGAACGTGTGCTCGAACTCGGAGGTGCCGTAGTTTCGGTGCTTGATCGGTTGGATCGTGAAGACGTACGACTACTTCCTCTACGTCGTGTCATCGCTTCCGCAGTCGGTCTGCGTTGGGTACGTAGACAACACTCTCCCCCTCGTTGCTATGCATCACATGATCTTGCGTGTGCGTAGGAAATTTTTTGAAATTACTACGAAACCCAACACGAGGCACCCTAAAAGCCTAAGCGTACATCATTTAGGTTCTCATCGACACCGAGGCATCCGGGGCAGCCAAGTTAAGTTTTCATCATTTAGGGTTTATCGATGCCGAGGCACCCTAGGTTGGGCCTAATCACTTGGCACTAATCACTTGGCTCTATTGCCACCTATGTTGGGTTTATCATCTAGAGTTTATCGATGCTAAGGAGAATTCTAAGTTGGGCCTAATAACTTGGCTCTATTGCCACCTATGGTTTAATGCAGCAAGAATGGCAGGGCAGTTGATCCTACTTAACTAAGTACTAAGATACCTCGGCCCATGCATTAGTCGCAAGTACCCCATATGTCCTATTTTTAGCAAAGTCATGCAAAAATTCACGAAAATTTTTAGCATGACCTTTGCTGAAAATAGGACATATGGAGTACCCGAATTTGCCGGAACGGAAGTTAATCGACATTCAGGCAAACTCAAGGGCAACTCGGGGTACCTGCAAATTCATCACGACACAATGGTCGGAGAAAAAACCCAGCAAACTAGCAAGATGATCATCATCTTTGCAAGACAGTAGCTCAAGGTTTTGACAGTAGCCTCTGAAGGAAACAGCATTGCAACATTCAAGTTCACAGGATAAAAAAATCATCCACATTCACCAACCCACATGATGTTAAAACCCACATGAGCTGTAAACATACTTAAAAAACCCACATGATGTTATAACTGTATACACTATACATGATGATACCAAAATGGGAAGGAAAATTGTATCACTCTAGATTAGTGTAGCCACTATCTAACAAAACCAGAATGTTAACAAAATTACACCATGATGATACCAAATTCTTGTAGCAGTACAATGAGTTCACAGGATAAAAAAACTACAAATATTTGTGTTTTTAGTTGAGAAGTGCAGCGACAGTGTGATAGGCAAGTTTCAGCTGGCAAAGTGTCATGATTTAGACAACATAGCAGCTGAGCATAGCAAGTGGATAGTTTAGTCAGTATACTAGTACTCTTTAGAAAGCATGAGACATATATTACCTGGAGGAGACTTCGTCGGAGAGTTGCCTGTGAATTGAAAATACAACGAGATCAGCAAAGGACAGTAAGATATATACTGAAATTATCATAACAAAATGCCAGCTACTGCCATGGTCAAAGAATAGATTATGATAGCTGGACAAGTACAGGTCAAACTAGATAATTTTCAGAACCGGTTTAACCACCGCAGGATAAAACAATGCATCCAAGACTGGGCTTAGACTAATATCCTCATAGCATAATCTGACATCAAGCAAATAATATAAGAACAGTGAAACTGTACCTAGGAGTAACAAGACTGCACTTGCCAATAATGTTTTATTTAATCAAGCAAACTAGATTTATGTACAACCACATAGTGTCACAAGTATAGGTTTCCATTTTTCATTGCGGCCAGATACATCAAGAAGAGCCAACAGGTTTCCTACTCATCCTTCATTCTATACCTCACCTAAAAGACAAAATATACGTTCATTACACACTTGATCATTGAGTTGCATTGACGGTTACGAATAGTGTGATAATAATGACCAGCTCAATTAAAATATATTAAGCTCACAATTTGATGGAATAGTTACTTTATGGCCATATGCCCCACATAAATGCAGGCATGTAATCCCCAAGAACTGACTAGCAGCTCAACAAAAATGCATCAAATTCTCAGTTTACCCAAAAACCAAGGCAATCTGTAGCCATGCTATACTAAATACTAACTATAACAAGGATACTCACTGCACTACACATCAAAGGGCTGTCCAAAAGCAAACTCAGTTCCCATTTGTTGCTCAAGTAAATACCAGGCATGCCTCACATGTTTTTGTTCTAGAAAAACACAGACTCCGGCTTCGACAGCATAATACGGAGTACTGAACCAACATTGTGAATACAAGATCCTCCACCACTGCAGGTAACACCAACAGCCACAGGGAGCCCTAACTTAGTCCAAAATGACATGGCTAGGTCTCAGGTTTTCCCCACTATAAACATGGAAGAACACACATAGAGATCCATGGATCGCACCCTGCCCCCAGCTACGCATTGTACCGATCATGCCCTGGCACCTACGCATCAACACGGCAACTAATCACATGGCTGCATCCGCCCTCTCACGCGCCAGCCCACCCACCTACGCATCGCGTCAGAGCGCAGCCATGGCATTCAATCAACACACGACCAATATAAATCTGCTCTGATTTCGCAGGCCCGGAGGAGCAGGGGACGGATTCGGCATGAATACACAGCAGGGCGGGCTGGGGAAGAAGGAGGGAGGGGGGAGTGTTGGGGCGGGCGGCGCTTACGGATTGCTCGGAGTGCCAGGCGAGGCCGCGGCAACTAGGAGATGGGATTGGGGTAGGGTCGCCTCCCTCACCTGCTGGCTAGCGCGCCGGCGTCGGGGAGAGGCGGGCGGGTTTGGGTGGCGTGAGCAAGTAGGTTGGTCGGTGCGGCGGTCCTCGATCTACGGTGGCGGTCCTCCTCGATCTGCGGCGGCGGTCCTCCTCGAGTGTCACTTGGCAGCAGCAGCTTCCCAGCCCGTCGGGGCACTCCTCCCTGGTCCAGAGTGGCCACGCTGCTCGGGGACGGCGAAGGAGGGGAGGGGGGCGGCGAGGGGGACGGCGAACACGGGGGGCAGCAGGTGAGATCGATGAGGCAGGGGAGAGATTAGAGAGATTCGGGATTTAGTGTGGGGGGAAGCTTTCTAATGGCGCACCACCCCCTCGTGCGCCATAAGTACGACTATTCTAATGGCGCACCACCCCTCGATGCGTCATTAGAATTTTGTTTTAATCTAGCCCACTAGCCATATCTACAACCTAACCCTATCTACAACAGAACCCACCCACTAGCCCGACTGGTCAGCACGTAGCACACACACCAGGAGGTCCTGGGTTTGATTCCCAGGCTCCCCAATATTTTTTTATGCATTTTAAATGCTGTTTTTTATATTTATTTGTGTTTAAATATGTTCAAACTTGTTTAAATCATAACAGCAATATTTTTTTATAAAAACAGTAATAATTTTTTAAAAAATATGTTCAAATTTGTTACTTGAAAATATCATCGGCGGTGGCGGTGGAGCGGGGAGGTTGCGGGGGGTGCCCGTTGGCGGCGATGGAGCGGGGGAGGGTGTGGGGGGTGCCCGTTGGCGGCGGTGGAGCGGGGGAGGGTGCGGGGGGCGGGTGCTCGTCGGCGGCGGTGGAGCGGGGGAGGGATGTGGTGGGTCGTCGGCGGCGGTGGAGCTAGCGGGGGAGAGTGCGGGTGGGATCGAGATGGAGGGGGATAGAGATCGAGATGGAGGGAGAATCGAGATCGAGATGGAGGGGGATCAAGATCAAGTGTCCTCATGAATTCAAAAAGTGCCCATGAAATTTAAAAATATTCATGATATTAAAAAGTGCCCATGAAATACAATCCAGAAATGAAGACTACGATTTAAATACAATCGATCTTAGCTAGCTATATGTTCACAATCTTCTTGCCCTTCTTTTTTGCAAATGGAGTTCTTCTGTGGAACGGATGTCCTTTAGGTAGGGTGGTCCTGCTTCTTCTTGTGTTGTGTGTTGCTAATTCATCGTCATCGTCATGTTCGATCTTTGGGTCGCCGTACTTGTCGAAGTCTTGCTCATTGGCTACTCCATCCATTCCGATGATCTTCCTTTTGCCTCTCCTCACGACAACACGACTGGGCTTTGACGGGTCGGTAATGAAGAAGCATTGGTCCACTTGGGAAGCCAGTACCCATGGCTCATTTTTCGCGGTGACGTTTGCGCCCGCGGTCTTGGATTTGGCTTCGGGTATAACCATGGTGGTGAAATACCGGTCTTCTTTTAGGACACTCTTGGCCCATCTGACACGGAACATCGGGACCTTCTCTCCAGCGTAGCTCAGCTCCCAGTTCTCCTCGATCCTTCCGTAGTATCTATCCTTGTCGTTACCGGTGTAAGATTCCATCGTTACCCCAGAGTTCTGATAACCATCGCTCTTCATGTCCTTGTCCTCGGTGTAGAATGTGTAGCCATTGATATCGTACGCCTCATAGGTCATCAGGTTGTGCTCGGCGCCCAGTGACAAGGCGAATATGAGTTGTTCTTCCGCGGAAGAATCCTCATGTAAAGGGTACGACAGAAGCTTCTGCTTGAACCAACGCGTGAAACATGAGTTGTGCTCTTTGAGTATATCTCCGTCCGTCCTCTGTTGGCCTCGGTCATTGTACGTCTTCTCAATAAAGGTTTTGTGCTCTACCACCCAAGGATCGACCACGTCTATGTGTTGTAGCGCGAAGTCGACCCTCGAAGTCGACATGCATTTCACGGCGACCCTCACGGTGACCCCATCCAGCGAGCCTGCCGAGGTGCCTGTTGACGGGCAGACCAACAGGGTTCTCGATGCCTAGATAATTCGTGCAGTAGGAGATGCACTCTTCGGTCAGAAAGCCCCTGGCTATACTTCCCTCTGGACGTGACATGTTGCGAACGTATCCTTTGATGACACCATTCATCCTTTCGAACGGCATCATGCTGTGCAGGAACGTCGGCCCGAGTTGGATGATATCCTCCACGATATGGACCAGCAGATGCACCATAACGTCGAAGAATGCGGGCGGGAAGTACATCTCAATCTCGCATAGTATCACCACGATCTCTTCCTGTAGCCTTCTGAGTTGCCTCACGCCAATCGACTTCCGAGAGATGACGTCGAAAAATTTGCATAGGCCAAATTGCGTTTCATGGACGTGCGCGTCCATGATCCTAGGGATTGCAACTGGAAGTATCTGCATCATCAGCAAGTGACAGTCGTGAGACTTCATCCCGCTGAACTTATGCTTTGCTGGGTTTAGGTATCTTCTTATCTTCCCCGCGTAACCGTAAGGAAGTTTTACTCCTAGGAGGCAGGTGAAAAACTGCTCGATCTCCTCCTGACTTAGAGTGAAGCACACGGGAGGGTAGTCATTTCCGGTCTTCTTGGCCTTTTTGCCTTTGTGATGACTTTCTGTGTCCTGCTTCGCCTCATCATCATCATCATCATTAGCGTGAAGCTCCTGCCTGATGCCCATTGATTTCAAGTCTGCCCTTGCTTTCGGCCCATCTTTGGTCCTCTCTGGCATGTTGAGCAGGGTACCAAGTAGACTCTCGCACACGTTCTTCGTGATATGCATGACATCAAGGCTGTGAGGCACACGGTGGATCTTCCAGTACGACAAGTCCCAGAAAATAGACCTCGTTTTCCATACCTTCAGCAGCGGCTCTGGCGCCTTTCACTTCTTTCCCGACTCTGGCGCCTTTTGCTTCTTTCCCGGCATTGGGCAGTCTTTCCAATTTTTCAACAACTCGTCTATTTCCTCGCCGCTCCTCGTAGACGGGATTTTCGGGGTTTGGTTTCACCATCGAACAGATCCTGGCGTTTCCTCCACGGGTCATCGTCGCGAAGCCACCTTCGATGTCCCATGAACACGGTTTTCGAAGACCCGGGATCTCTATCTAGCTGGCGATACGTTGTGTCATCCATGCACCTTACGCATCCAGAAAATCCGTGGACTACCTGCCCCGCGAGATATTCGTAACCGAGATAGTCGTGCACCGTCGTGAGCAGTGCGGCTCTCATAGGGAAATATTCTTTCTCTGCGGCGTCCCACGTATTGGCTGGCGTTTTCCACAGCGTGTCTAGCTCCTCCTTCAGCAGCCCCAGATACAGATTGATGTCGTTCCCTGGTTGTTTCGGCCCTTCAATTAGCATACTCATGTGAATGTACTTCCACTTCATGCACTACCAGGGGGGAAGGTTGTACATCCACACAAACACAGGCCAGGTGCTATGTGTGCTTCTCTGGCTTCCAAACGGATTGACTCCATCGGTGCTCGCGCCCAGCACGATGTTCCTTGGATCCTTCCCAAATTCTGGGTATTCGAAGTTCAACGCTTGCCACTGGCTCGCATCCTTAGGGGGACTCAGCACCATGTCTTTTTTATTTATCTCCGGATCATTTCCGTCATCTTCCCGCTTCTTCTCCTCCCTATTCGCGTGCCAACGCAGGAGCTTTGCTACCTTAGGGTCCGCGAAATACCACTGCAGACGAGGAGTGATCGGAAAGTACACCGGACATATGGTAGACTCCGCGTGCTCGTCCCGATAAATGATACGATTGTTCGTGCACACATGGTATTTCACGTGCGGTAAATCCAGAGGACACACGATTTTCTTCGCCTCCTCAAAACTGGTCGGGCACTTGTTCCCCTTGGGAAGACGTTCGTGCCAGAATGACATGTTCTCGTCGAAGCATGCATCGGTCATTTTGTGTTTTACCTTCATCTCCAGAGCCATGAGCGTTACTTTCAGGCGGGTATCCTCGGGCCTGCATCCTTCATACAATGGAGTAACCGCATCTATCTCCAGTTGATCCAGCCTGGCTTTCTCTCAGGCGGCAGCTCTTGCGTTATCCGTCTGCTTGAGAAGCAGCTCTTGAATATGAGGGTCCTGCACCCAGCCTCCATCGTCGTCTGCTCCGGCATCTTCATCTTCATGATCATGCCCTTCGTCTTGATCTTCCTCATCATCATGTACGACATCTTCTACATGATGACTGCGTACAGCATAACCGTCGTGATCATGTCCTAGAGATTCTTCGTCTTCTCGCCCGCCCTCGCCGCGGTGGTACTTGTCTTGTTGCCCTTCCTCATTTCTTGCCCGGCCCGCATGGACGACTTCATAGTCATCTTCATCACGTTGCCACCTATAGCCATCCATGAAACCACGCAAGAGCAGGTGGTCCCGCACCTGCCCGGAATCCGGGTCCGCAATAAGGCTCTTCAGCTTGCATCTTCGACACGGACATCTTATCTCCGTCTCGTTCTTTTGAAGCATCTCGGCCTTCGCGGAGCTCAAAAACCTATTCACGATGCCTTCAGTCATCGTGCGGACCATGGTCGCCTGCGGGGTAGAGCAAAACGATATTTTAGAACCAAGAAAAAATTTGCCATGACCTTCCCTAAAAATAGGACCAAAAAGAATGCATAGTGCCAAAATTCTCTCCGAAACGGAAATGAATCAAAACATTCCGGCAAAATATTGGCAACTATCGCATTTCAAATACCGGTACCTTCAAACACAAACATATATGCAACACCACAAACACATGCAACACCACAAACATACATAGATCTAGCTAGGCCACAAAAAGTGCATGTGCCCGTTGTTGGAGCGAGCTAGGGAGAAAAAAAGTAGATCTACATCATGAAGATAGCTTTCCCCTTACTTACCTATCAAAAAAGGTAATTTCACCACTTAATTTTGATGAATCTATGGTGGAAATGAGGTGAGGAGGAGGAGGCAGCCGAAAGCTTGGAGAAGGAGGTGGAGGGAATGAAGTGGGGAAAGTGAGTGGGTAGGTGTGGGGCTGTCCAAAATATCTTGTTGGGGTCCCAGGTTACTAATGGCGCACCACCAGCAAATGCGCCATTAGTAACCTGGTTACTAATGGCGCACCTGCAGGTGGTGCGACATTAGTAGTTTTGCAAAAAAGTAAAATATATATATATATACTAATGGCGCACCGGGTAATAGTGCGCCATTAGTAGTTTTGCAAAAAAAGAATAATTTTTTTTACAGTAATGGCGCACTGTCTGCCTGGTGCGCCATTACTAGTTAGAACTAGTAATGGCGCACTTCGACCTGATGCACCATTAGTTTGTATGGAAAATGGAAAAAAAAATTAATACTAGTCGCGCACCCTGTTTCTGGTGCGCCATTAGTGTCTTCCACACTAATGGCGCATCACCAACCGGTGCGCCATTAGTATATAGTAGTGGCGCACTGCTTCCATGGTGCGCCATTAGTATCAATCCTATCTATAGCCCTTTTCCTAGTAGTGACACTATCAGACTCCGGATCAATGGTAGGGAAACGGACACGACCATTGTCATGCAGAGAAGGATAGTAGTAGAAACCTGGGTGGTCCTGCATCCGTACCTCGTTGTAAAGAAGCTCGACAAGGACGTCGAATGCAGCAAACTGGACAACCTGAGAAGTGGTAGAAGCGTAACCGCTCTGAGAGGTACGAGTGTAAGTGCTGGAATCGGAACTGGTGCGCAGAGTAACCACTGCGTGATACACATACACTGAGTCAGCTAGACGCTCCCGGTACACACGATAGACTCGGTCGTCACCGAGGGGGTACAGCTGACGCTACACGTTACGAAGAAGATGCGGCAACGTGTACGGCATCAGCTGCAACTGGCACGGATATGGCACCGGACCCATCTACACTCACAACCATTAGCAGGTTAGCATAAAAATAAAACAACTGCATGCAATGCAACAACTAGCTACAAATGCTACCGGCACTCAACTTAAACTCGTATCTAACGTCTAGTTAACACATCATAGTCTAGCATGGCCTATAGTCAGCGCGACTCTGATACCCAGCGTTGTGGCACCCCAGCTCAAAGCAACCGGTTTACCATGCATTGCCAGCCCAGAGACCATGTCTTCTGGCAACAAGCAACATCTTGGTACATAAAAACCCACTTTATTGATGCTAGTGGATCAAAGTTTATATTACAACAGGTGGCGAGGCCAAGCGGCACACACGGTGAAGCTGAACAATATGTACATTATTTAGTGAACATGAAGGGGCCTCGATCATAACAACTACGCGGCAGCGGAACAACATCGTAGCGGAACTCCATAGCACAAGGACACCGATGTGGACACGATCTAGACTTGGATAGCATTCCTTTCCAACGAGACTTTCCTGAAATCTGGCATGACACACCAGTTCACTACATTGAATGTACTTGCAAGCTCACAACAAGCATAAACATAATGACATACAATATCATGATAATTAACCAATAATTAATAATGCAACCATATATCCAACATGCTGTGATCATGCTTTTATGAGAAAAGTCCCTTGGACTGGCTTACCAATGGTGATCGCTCTTGGATCACAAATGTACCAACCTCATGGTCTTAACTAGGGATACCTCATGATCTTTCTGGCGACCACAACCACGACCAACGTTTGGTCTCAAACCGTGATCCTTCCGGCAATCACAACCACGACCAACACTTGGTCTCAAACAGCAAGACGACATTCCCGCCATCAGTGCAAAGTTCATAACTTAGTGTGCAAGATTTATTAAATGTTGACCCTTGGTGTGACCTACTTTCGAGCATGTCCGTAGCCGTGGACTCGGCTATCGATAGATTAGTACACTCTGTAGAGGTTGCGCACAGTACCCACACCACGGAACCCATGGCCTCGCACTCCCATTTGGGTGGACCAATGGTATTCCGACGAAACCCCTCCATTGCCATGACACTCTCCCGGCCACTCTGACTCATTCCCCATCGGGCTAGTCCTGGGTGGCCCCGTGTCTACAGAAGACGACCATCATCGTGGCCAAAACATAAACATCCCACACGGGGACATGGTACCATAATCTCAACAATGGGCACGCAAGGTTATGTCTGCTTACTGGGCCAGGGTACCGCACGCCCATAACCTTTCCTCTTTGGAGGCACTGACCAGAGGCATGACAACGGACCGAATAAAAGCCTTCCCATAAAGGCAAATGTGGTTGCACTGAGAAAAACTCGATTCAGTGGCACCATGACCCGGTCAACGATATATTCAAGTTGATTTATTATTAGGTTCAACTTAAAATGAAAATAACCGGTGTCATAGTATGCCATGAAATGCAACACTAACATATGCATCACATATCAACGGAAATGACTGAGTCAACTATATCCACACTAAGCATAAACATCAACAACTCATGTCACTCTTCTGGTTAGGAGTAAACATCACTTTAAACAGAATCTTTCCTAACAAATTTATCAATTTTACTCATGCACGAAAATAACTCCAAATAACTACGTATATTCATAACCGTATTACTCTTTCGTAACAAAAATTAATTCTAGTTTCTTTACCAACTTAGTTAGCTTCAAACTTTATGTAAATCAAGCATATTAACTTAGACAAGCAACTAACAGAATATAAATAACATAATAGTGATTTAAATGCATGGATTAAATCATTCATTCAAGTAAGAAAATTACAAATATTGTAATGGCACCATGAAAATGTTGATGTGGCTTGCCTTAGGGCAGATGAGGTTCACAAACCTCATGGTGACCGTCAAGACAAGCTTCACTCTTTGAAAATATTTATAAACACCAAAAGAAAACATTAATGACCCTTATGAAATTCACCAGAAAATCTAGACAACAGAGAAAAATCTCATTTTTGGTGAGTTGTTAGATTTCTTCACAAAGAACACAATACAAAAAGAATCAATTCATTTGGACTTATGGTTAAAGAGTTTTGGCTGTTTGAAGCTCTGTGAAGAAATATGGAATTTGAATTTAAATAAAAACAGACTGCGGGGGTGATGTCGAAGGCGTAAAGCCCCGCGGGCGCCACCACTCGTACCGCTTCGCGTGCGTACTGAGTGGCTGACTAGCGGGCCCCGCTAGTCAGGTGAGGGGGGAGAGAAGGAAACAGAGGATGGCATGGCTTCTCCGGAGCACACACCGGCGAGGTGGGCTTCTTGGCCAAAACGAGAGGGAGGGATCAAGAGAGGAGACGGAGACTCACCGGCCCGTACCCGTAGAGTCGCTAGGGGTGGTCGGACGGCAGCAGAATCAGCCTCTCTAGCGGAGGCAGAGAGCGGGGGTCGCCGGAGACAAAGACGACGGCAAACAGAGGCGATTCCAGGGGCTCCAACCAGGCGGAACAGCACTACAGAAGACCGGCAGAGGCCCTGGAAGGGTTGCCCAGGACTGGGAGGGGCTGGAGCTACGGAGACGACCCGAGGGGATCGCCGGCGAGCTCGAGCTCGGGGGCGGTGGCCCGCGGCCCGCCCGGCCGGGCTACGGCTTCTACAAGATCGTGGAGTGTGTGGGATGAGTGGGTGATGCTCGAGGAGGGCCCTATTTATAGCCGAGCATCGAGGGGGGTTCGGGCTCCACCGGTGGATACCTGGACATGGCGCCCGGCGACTAACGGCATCAGTGTGAGGGGGAGAAGGCGATGCAGCCCACGCAAGAACTATGGGCGAGCGAGGACGAGCATAGGGGCGAGGGAAAGGCGACGAGGACAGTGCGCCGCGCACTGTTGCGTTGGCCGGGCCGCGCCCGTGCTCACTGCGGTGAGCTCCGGTGTCGGCGAGCGCCAGGAGGGAGTCATGAGGTTCGGGACGACGATTGTGGCACGTTTTGGCAAGGCTAGGCAGATGGGGAAGCGAGCACGTGAGCAACAGAAGCTCGGGCGCGAAGCCGAGCGCGTCGACATGCAGGTTGGCATCGTGCACACGCATGGTCACCGCGTGAACTGTGCGCTCAGGCCGACCTAAGTCCAAACTTCATGTCTGGCATATTGTTCGTGGTAGTTTTAGAGGTTACGACACTTGGGTTTGATCTTAGGCGTAGTAGAATAGATTTCAACTACCTGGTAAGTTTCTGATCAGTAGCTTTGAGAGCTTTCTTGAGGTCAAACTACTGGGAGTTGGGAGCTGGGCTTTGGAGGTTAGCAATCATCTACTAAGGTGATGATGCACAAGAAAAATCTGCCATAATGGAGCAAGTAAAATGGTAGTTGTTGTAGAAACTACCATTTCTGTCTAGAACAGAAAATATTTTCTGTAGCAAAAATATTCCAAAAAGTGATAAAATATTTTTGTTCAAGAAGGTTCCCTAGGGTTCAAAGAATATTTGTGAATTTTCTCAGATTTTTGTGGGCAAGAAAAATTGAGGTTGCTTTGGAGCACATTGAGTTAGCTAGGGTTTAAGAGAGGGAAATGAATATTTTTCATTTAAGAAAAATATTCAAAATATTATTTTTAGGTGAACCAGAGAGGGAATGATAGTTAGAAAGGGAAATGAGGCACTTGGGTGAAAGTCAAGGGTTACCCAAGTGTTTAAGTCCATATGAAAAGATTCAAAACTCCAAATTTCAAAATCAAACCAACTGAAAATCAGGCAAATAGAAGAGGGCAAAAACAAGGCTGTTACATGGAACATGGACCCGGTAGCATGACACCCACATGTTGGCGAAAGGGACTAGAAGATTTATGAAAGCGAGCGCTCCATTCTTTCGACGGAGGAGTACATGACACGATGGCCCAGTGAACTGTCACTTGTACTGTATAGTACTATAGTTTTGTTGTTTTGCACGATCCATCGATACAAACCTGATTAAACAGGAAAGGGCGGGATTTTTCCCGCGCGGTATATGATACTGGCCATACATTTCAAAGGAAATTTTAATGTATGCAAACTGAATAATTAAGTAATAATATGATATCTAGTAAAACTAAAAACACATACAATTTATTGTGTTAGAGTGTAGTAGTAGTGTTGTATTGCATAGTTGTTAGATGTAACATGCGAGAACGTGTAGAGATCTAGTTTTGGAGGGCCTACAGAGAGAAAAGCGTAATATGTTCATCGAACTTCAGAATAAGTTGATTATGGTCACTATATATGTTTTGCGGTGATTATACGGTCACTTGCTCACGGTTCAGCATCGGATTGCACTCTGTTGACCGGCCAAATAGTCTGCGTGGCATTTACGCAGGCGCGATAAGACTCCAACCTGTGCGCGGGAATCACCTGGTTGTGTATGTGTTTGTAAGGGCCTGATGTGTACGCATGCACATGTAGGTTGAGCACTTGAGCGTGAGAGTGTGTGTTGGTCGTGTGGTGTACTGGTGTGCGCATGTATGCATGCGTGTGTGCGTTTGAGTGTTGCATGCGTGTGTGGCTGCGTGTGTACGTGTGAGTGTTGCGTGCGTGCGTGGGTGCATGTGTTTGTATGAGTGTTGCATGCATGCAGTTCGTGTGCATGTGTGTGTGTGTGTGTATAATCACCACACCAGCTCCTGTCTATTAAAATAGACGGCTCAGCATACCAATACAAGGCCACCTTGTTCGTTGTGCCCACGGTCATGACTTCGAACCACCGTCCAATATTTTTTTGTAGTTTGTTTTCATTCTTACTCGCAAGATGCCCGTGTGTTGCATGTAACATCAAGATGCATTTGTATGACTAGTTTATCTTGCGAGAGAAAAGGATGAACGAGGGAAGGCCTTATTTTAAAATATGGAGATGTGTGTGGGTACCTTTTTGCAAAATTGCCATAGTTACTTTCCAATCCGTCAGATATAAATCCGATGGTCTATATTGCAGGATGGCAGGAACACCATCATGACCAACTATATATTTTATAAGAGTGTATTTCATAAGAGTGCAGATGTAGAGTAGATACAAGTCGACAGATGGGCCCGATGGTAGTGAGATAATGTGATGCAACACTAGAGGTGCCACGTGGAGCGTTTAACTGGTCAACTAGTCGTGTCTAGAGCAAATACAGAGTTGTACGATGAGCCCGTGACTGTATAATAACCACAAAACATAAATGGTGACAATAATGAGTGGAGTTTGAAGTCCAATGTACGTATCGTGCTTTCGCTTATAATACAATGATCGTCACTGTATATATCGCGAGAGAAAGATGAAACATGCGTGAATGTGCTGGGGGCTTACTTTTAGAGGACCTGGAGATAGTTTGTGTGCATACGTGAAAGGGGCGTAGAGGGGGGTATGCGATGGAGAGAGAGATGCTCTTCGTTTCTCTTTATTATGACTAACTTTATATATAGTATAAAAATATAAAAATTCACAGTGCGGAATAAATATCATTGTGGGCACCATGCAATGCAAATTAGCGTTCATACTCCTCCATATAACTTTGTAATGTTGTATATATGAAGAAAATCTAAAATAATTTTTTGGCCACACTTTATTCAAAAGGAATGTTGTATGCGAAATAAACGTGAAGAGAGGGCTTTTTAGATCAATGGGGTACGTGATGTAACATGTGTAAATGTGTAGTTGATGCATTTGGCAGGGCCTAGAGAGGTATGTGTAACGCCCCGTGACCGGTGTGCCAGGTGTCTTCCAGTTATTCGCTGTTATTGCCTTGTCATTGCTTGCATGTCATGCATCTCATATCATGTCATCATGTGCATTTCATTTGCATACATGTTCATCTCATGCATCCGAGCATTTTCCCCGTTGTCCGTTTTGCATTCCGGCGCTCCTATGTCCTCCGGTGTCCCTTTCTACCTCTTTTCGTGTGCGGCTACTAAACGTTTTTGGATTGGACCGAGACTTGCCAAGAGGCCTTGGTTTACTACCGGTAGACCGCCTGTCAAGTTTCGTGCCATTTGGACTTCGTTTGATACTGCAACGGTTAACCGAGGGACCGAAAAGGCCTCATGTGTCTTGCAGCCCAACACCCCTCCAAAGTGGCCCAAAACCCATCTAAACCCCCTCCATCATCTAGATCGTTCGATCACGATCCCGTGGCCGAAAACCGCACCTCATTTGGACTCTCCTAGCTCCCTCTACCTATATATATATATGTGATCCCCTCCGAAATTCGCGCAGTCTAACCCTAACTTCGTCCTCCTCACGCCGCCGGACGCGTCTCCGTCGCCGCCGGACATGTCCGCTCCATAGCGCCGCCACCCGCAGCCATCTAGGGCACGCCATGTGGCACTCTTCTACCGCCGCCGCCGTGGCCCGCCAGGCCCATCGCGGGCCCGTGCGAGCCCGCAGCCGCCGCCTCCTGTCTCCCGCGCTCGAGGCGCCTCGCCTCCGTCCGCCACCGCAGCTGGCCACGCGCGCCGCCACCGACTCGCCGACCCTGCCGCGCCTCTCACCGCCATCGCCGGCCACTGCGGCGCCATCGTCGCCTCGCCGCCACCGCGTCCGGAGTCGCCGCAGGGGACGCCGCCCCGCCGTCCGGCCTCCCTCGTCGCCGGTGCACCTCACCCTCGCCAGCCCCTCTTCTCCGGTGAACTCAAGGCGCCAGCAGCCACTGTTCTGGCAAGATCTGCCACCGTCTCGATCCACATGCAAATCTGGATCTCAGATCCGAAATCTCGGGGTTGACTCTTTCGTCCCTAACCCTAATATTTTTTGCATACTTTGACATGCCATAACTCTGCATCCGTAAATCCGATTCGTGCGTGTAGCATATCAAAATGTTCATCTCGACGAGTCCATCATTTCATCTCACTGCATCATTTTCATTTGAGCTCATCTTGATGCCCGAAATGATGTTGGAACAAAGCTATGTGAGGATAGTTTCAGATCTATTTCAGCAAATGCACTTTTGTCAGTTTTGCCATGATTAATGTCTGCATGATATGATCCTGAGCTCTAGATGTGTCTTGTTATATGCTATACTTTTGCTATAAAATGTTCCTGGCAGATTGTTGACATGTTTAGCAATGTTGCCGAGGTTGGTGTTATTTATCCTTTCATGCTATGTTGTTTTTCTTGCCATGTCTTCTTGATGGGTGTATGCTTAGTTTGTCATGCAATGCCTCGTGGTGAGTGCTTTGAGCTCATTTACATGGTTACTCGTTATCTGCTTTTGCCATGCTCCAGTTTTTCACCAAGTCTGAATCTGTTTATGTTTTTGCTATGTTCACATGCTTGCAATTGTATTTTCTGATCCCTTTTGGCTTATGGTCAGTAAGGGACTTTTGTTATATGCTTTGAGTAGCTTCATGCCATGCCTTGCCTTGCCATGATATGTTCCTGTATCATGTAGTTATTGTGCTCTAAACATTGCTTCCTGATGATAAATCCTGACATGCTGTTAATTTCACCAAGTCTGAAACCGTTTATCTTTTGCACTTTTGCCATGCTTGTTTGAACCTGTTATGGAGTGAATTAGCCGTAGCTCAGTGTTCATCTTTTGTCAAGCATCATGAGTGGATCCCTGCCATGTATTTTGTTGCTATGTTTTAGTGCTGTAGCATATTTGTCTTGATGCATTTAGATGGCTACTTGCTGTTTATCGCAGACCGGTGCCATATTTGTTTTGCTTGCCATTTCCAAACCGTGCATCTGATTCCGGTGATCTTTATATCAATTTCAACCAAAATCACCTCACCTTTCCAGTGGCACTCTTGATTTTCCAAGTTGAGACCATGTTCAATAATTCCATTCCAAATCATGCATATGCATCACATACCGCATCCCGCATATCATGTCATGTTCATGTGTTGGTTGTTCACTATGTTGTGTGCTTCTTTCCGGTATTGCTTCTTCGGATTGGTTCCGATAACGCCGTGTTTGTGAGGACCCGTTCGACTGCGTTCGTTTGTCTTCTTCATGGACTCGTTCTTCTTCCTTGCGGGATTTCAGGCAAGATGATCATACCCTCGAAATCACTTCTATCTTTGCTTGCTAGATGCTCGCTCTTTTGCTATGCATATGCTGCGATACCTACCACTTGCTTATCATGCCTCTCATATTGTTGAGCCAAGCCTCTAACCCACCTTGTCCTAGCAAACCGTTGTTTGGCTATGTTACCGCTTTGCTCAGCCCCTCTTATAGCGTTGTTAGTTGCATGTGAAGATTGGAGCTTGTTCCATGTTTGGAACATGGATATTTTGTAGGGATATCACAATATCTCTTATTTAATTAATGCATCCATATACTTGGTAAAGGGTGGAAGGCTCGGCCTTATGCCTGGTGTTTTGTTCCACTCTTGCCGCCCTAGTTTCCGTCATATAGGTGTTATGTTCCCGGATTTTACGTTCCTTACATGGTTGGGTTATAATGGGAACCCCTTGACTGTTTGCTTTGAATAAAACTCCTCCAGCAAGGCCCAACCTTGGTTTTACCATTCGCCACCTAGCCTTTTTCCCTTGGGAGTCGCGCATCCCGAGGGTCATCATATTTTAACCCCCCCGGGCCAGTGCTTGTCTAAGTGTTGGTACAAACTAGAGCCCCTTGCAGCGCCACCTCGGGGAAACTCGAGGGCTGGTTTTAGTTGTACGGATTGCTTATCCGGTGTTGCCCTGAGAACGAGATATGTGCAGCTCCTATCGGGATGTCGGCGCATCGGGTGGTCTTGCTGGACTTGTTTTACCATTGTCAAGGATGCCTTGTAACCAGGATGCCGAGTATGATCGGATTGTCTTGGGAGAAGGAATATCCTTCGTTGACCGTGAGAGCTTGTGATGGGCTAAGTTGGGACACCCCTGCAGGGATTTGAGCTTTCGAAAGTCGTGCCTGCAGTTATGGGCAGATGGGAATTTGTTAATGTCCGTTTGTAGAAAACCTGAAACCTAATCTTAATTAAAACGCATCAACCGTGTGTGTAGCCATGATGGTCTCTTCTCGGTGGAGTCCGGGAAGTGAACACGGTGTTGGAGTAATGCTTGACGTAGGTTGTTCTAGGATCACTTCTTGATCATAGTTTCTCGAACGTGCTTTGCCTTCTCTTCTCGCTCTCATTTGCATATGTTAGCCACCTTATATGCTAGTGCTTGCTACAGCTCCACCTCACATACCTTTTCCCTACCCATAAGCTTAAATAGTCTTGATCGCGAGGGCGTGAGATTGCTGAGTCCCCGTGACTCACAGATTACTTCCAAAACCAGCTTGCAGGTGCCGTTGAACCGTGCAGGTGATGCAACCAAGCTCAAGGAGGAGCTCGTTGAAGTTCGTGTCTGTTGTGTTGTTTCGTTTCAGTTGTTTAGTAGTGGAGCCCAGTTGGGGTCGGTCGAGGATCTGTGTATCATTTGGGGTAGTCTTCTTTTATTTTGGTTCCGTAGTCGGACCTTGTGTGTATCTGGATGATGTAATGTTTTATTCCTGTAATTATGTGATGTGTCGATTGTAAGCCATCTATGTATCTCTTTCCCTTATGTATTACATGGGTTGTGTGAAGATTACCTCACTTGCGACATTGCTTTCAATGCGGTTATGCCTCTAAGTCGTGCTTCGACACGTGGGAGATATAGCCGCATCGAGGGCGTTACAAGTTGGTAATCAGAGCCTTCCCCGACATAGGAGCCCCCTGCTTTATCGAATCATAGGCGTTGTTGAGTCTAGAAAAATGTTTTGAGTCATTTAGGATTATATATATCGGAGAGTTAGGAATTCTTTTTACTCCTCAGTCCCCTCTTCGCTCTGGTGTGGCATCATGAGTAGAGTTTTGACTCTTCTCTTCTCAGATTTCACTAAAAAAATTTAGGATCACGCAGATATCTTGGAATCGTTCCGATGGTTTTGTGACGAGAACATTGTTCTTGCTGCCTCCTATCATTTAGGGGTTGTGGCAGTGTCCTGGGGAGTTGAGCTCCAAGGTGTTGTTGTCACAATTTTATCGTTGCATTTCTGGAATACCTGAGTTTCGCCGACATCGAAAATCTCTTTTATGCAGTTGT